>NW_017296752.1:79816-84220 GCF_001594075.2 Trachymyrmex cornetzi | reverse complement strand
ATCGTGACCCCTGAATGACCTTCAAAATGACCTTCCAAGGATTTTTCAAGGTCAGTACCATACTTCCCCCGTGTAACCCTAAACTTTTCATACGAAATATTTTTCTCTATCCCTACTAGTTTTCGAGATATTTGACTGGATCACTTCAGATGGTCCACCCTGTATATGACTGCACGCAGATTACTTTCGAAAATAATAATTATGTCCAATATCTAAGTTTAACCATAACGTTTCTTATAGCGTTTTTCATTGGCAAAACTAGTGCGCACTCAGTGCACATTAAGGCTGTTGTACATTATTCTAATCTAAATATAAAAGTGAGATATCTCAATTGATAAAATGCCCAAAATTTATTTTATCAAATAGCACAATAAAATGTATCGAATATTTCACGGTTTAATTCGTTTATATATTTTTATTAAACGTATATCTTTACGTCGATTTTTGTACAACGGCTTTAAAGTGTACTGAGTGCGCACTAGTTCTGTCAATGAAAAACGCTATTAGTTAATTTATTCATATGTCAATCTTGTTTCAAATGTATTATGAAAAATTCTGTTCTCATTAAGTGTCAATATAAATTAACTACCTGCCACTTGTCAGAGACCATGTGTCGCAATCTTTGGTAATGCACAATTCCAAAGAAGATACTAGCGTTCATCTCACATCCATAAATGCCCGAATACATTCTTTCAGTTCCATAATAATTATAACCACCAAGTTCTAATAATTCCCCGAAGTAGTCCACAGCTGTACTCTCCTCGTCAAACCTAAAGGGCGTAGCATCGTGTACCAACCCATGTATAGCCGCCGATTTTCCAGCCATCACTTCAATCATCATAGCTATAAAAAACAATAATTATCGCTTTATTGCAAAGCCGTTAACATCTAAATTACATTTTCTTAGTAATTTCTTATTAAAAAATTAATATTTGATATTGCCTATCCAAATACTTATGTTAAGGACAGATCTAATTGAAAACCATCAATTCGTCATTGTTATATTATTCTATTAGGAGTGTAATTTAGTTTTGAGTTTTGCAAGAAATGGCATTAATGTCAGTGTTGTTGAAGACATTCCAATCACAGCTATTGTTTCTTTATGCTTTAGTGCCATGGCAAAAAAACTTAATCAGTAAAACATATGGGGAGGTTGAACATGGACCTAATGGAATCGGGAGCTAGTATCAAGGCATGGGCTTCTCTCCTTGGGGACGTATCGGTGGATGAGGGCGTGAGGAGGATAGATGCTGCCTTGAGAGAGGTCTCGGACCTTTCCATGCCGCGCTTAACTTCCACCGGTAGACCATCAGTTTACGGTGAAATGAAGAGATAGCTGAACTGCGGACTAAATGTGTAGGCGTCTTATACTAGCACGAAGGCGGGAGGGACTTCTGGAATGAGTTAAGGGAGGCGAGGAGGAAGATGAGAGGCGCGATTCGTAGATCGAAGATCGACCTGTGGAGGGGATTATTCGACACACTGGATGGAGACCCTTGGGGTATGCCATACAGAGTGGTCATTGAAAAGCTACACACCGGCTCTACAGCCATCGTGGAGGGGCTTCCCCCTGAAGTAATGCAGGAAATTGTGGGCATGCTGTTCCCGCGAGGGAACATAGCGATTGTACAATGGAGCTCTCGTCCTGAATGGAACGAGTCGTGGGCAGTTACGGAGAATGAGATCACAGCGGCATGTAAAAGGATTATGGTCAGTAAGGCGCCTGGCCCAGGCGGTATCGCGGGCCGCGTGGTAGTGGGCCCAGTGTCTGTCCCCATGGTGTGCGCTGCTTCACGGCATCAGGGAGGGGTGCTTCCCGGAGAAGCTAGAAAACAGCAAGACTGGTCCTGCTTAAAAAGTCTGGGAAACTTGATTTACTTCTCTTTTCCTACAGGCCCATCTGTTTACTTAATGAAGTGGGGAAACTCTATGAAAGAGTTTTATGCGATAAATTGCACAGATGCTTGGACGCTACCGGAGGTATTTCCGATCTGCGATATGGATTTAGGCCCCACCGATCGACGGTAGATGCTATACGGAAATTGCGAGAATTGGTGGACGACGTCATGCGGGACGAGGGGGTGGCGCTGGGTGTGTCCTTGGACATGGCCAATACCTTCAACTCGTTCCCGTGGGCAGTAATTCGCCGAGACCTTAGCGGCTAAAGGTGTGCCGGAGTACCTCCGATGCGTCCTGGAAGACTACTTGTTGAAAAGGGATTTAGCGTATGTAAATAGGTATGATTGCTTTACGCGCGTAGAGATGACTTGCGGAGTTCCTCAAGGGTTGGTCCTTGGACCGACCCTGTGAAACATCGAATACGACTCGATCTTGAGACGCGCTTTGCCGATCGGATGCTCGGTGCTCTGTTACGCCGATGACATGTAGTGAGGGAACCCTTTTTCGAGAGGCCTCTGGTTCGGGCAGAGCTTGGGGTAGCCTCTGTTATCGGGTCCATCAAGCGGTTAGGCCTAAGAGTTTCCGTCGAGAAGACAGAGGTAGCGGCGTTCATGGCGGGCAGGTTGTCGGAAGCATTTCTGTGGGTGGTTGGGGCGATGGTTTCGGTGGGGTCCACCATGAAATATCTGGGATTTATCCTGGATTCTCGATGGACCTTCCGGAACCACTTTCGCCTTCTGCCAAATGTTAGGTCGATGGCCGTGGCATTGGGCAGGTTGACTGCCAACATTGGCGGACTCGGCGAGTGTCATTGTCGAGTGTTTGCTACCGTCGTGCTGTCGATCGTCTTTTATGGGGCCCCGATTTGAGCGCAGATAGCTATAGATCGGGTCATTTGCAAGAATGTGGCGCGGCTGCAGCGACAACTCGCGCTTAGAGTTATAAGAGGATACAAGACCATCTCGTATGAGGCAGCAATCTTATTCGCGAGAATGGTCCCTTTTAGGTTACTCGCGAACCTGGAGGCGTACCTATCTACGTAGGCGGAAAATCCTGCGGCGGGACGGGGTAATAACGTCAAGAACCTTGGCTCTCATTTGCGAAGATGAAGAGAGACGATCCATGGCGCGATGGAAGCAGCAACTGCAGGAGCTCCTTCCTGACGCGCCCGGGTTCGTTACAAGAGATACTCTGGTGGGCAGACTGAAAGAGTGGATGGGGAGAGCACATGGCCTTACTTTCCACATAACTCAGATCTTGACGGGACATGATTGTTTTGAAGCCTATCTCTATGAGATAAATAGGACGGGATCGCCAATCTGTACCTATTGTAGAGCGGCAGTGGACATGGGGAGGCACACTCTCCTCTATTGTCCCATCTGGACGGCGGAACGGGAAGTGCTCTTCCGTAAACTAGAGCTAGATATGGATTTGGAGAGAACATATATTAACGACAAAGATTACTCGGAACAAAAAACACAGATTTGCAAGCATTATTGAACGAAAATTCAGCACAATCCACTTCAGAACTTGCCAGAGAATTAAATGTTGATCGTATAATACAATTACTAAACGTTTATATGATATGGAAAAGATTCAAAGAAGGAAAACGGGTTCCACATCAGTTATCGGAAATTGCCATTGCGAACCGATTGAACATTCGCATTTCGTTGATCGCCAAACAAAAAGAGAAGACTTTTAGGTAAATATGTAAATAGAGGGGCCCCCCTCTTCAATGACCTTGACCTTGACATATGTTGTCAAGATCGTGATCCTGAGTAACTCTGAGGAAGTTTTAACCGTTGGGCGTTACTTGTTAAAAAGTTATAAACAAAAAAAGTTTAAGAAATGTCTCATTTCTGATATATAAAACCAAAATTCTCAGATTTAAAATAAATTTTCTGCTTTAGAAACGATTTTCCGTGTGAAGTAAGGTCCCACCAAGTAAGGTTCCTTGTTAAAGAGCGCACAACTTTCCACGCGATGCGAGTTCCATCCTACCTCCCCTTCTGTCAAGGGACGCACTTTCTACCCGAAGCAAGGATCATCTCACCTCCCGCCCGCTTCAGGGCCGCACAACTTCTAGGCAAAATGACTTTCACCCCACCTCCCCTTCCCTTCAGGGACGCACGACTTCCATGCAAAGCAACTTTCACCCTACTACCCCCTTTGCTAAGCGGCGCATGACTTTCCACGCGACTTTCGTACATGTTTCATTTTAATGAAGAGTCATCATAAAATCATAAATTTTCTGCTTTAAGGTTCCTGACTACTCAGTCAAGAACTCTGCGTTGACGGTAGCGACACAGAATCAGACGGCGGTCTGGCGACACCGGTAGCCATACATTCAGGCACGAGCCCATGTACGCCTTTGGCGCGAGAGTGCACGAAACAGCAAGCTCTTTTTCACACTTAGGAGCCTTAAGAATAAAAATTACATAAGAAAATTGAAACAACCTGACTTTGCGCGGACGTAGCTCGTCGGTCACGGGCTGCGGCCAGGGT
>NW_017296752.1:60535-79307 GCF_001594075.2 Trachymyrmex cornetzi | reverse complement strand
TGCAGCGAGACGGTTCGAGGAGCCTGCTAGGAGCGGTGAGTCGGAGAGCGGAGCTGAATGCAATAACTGACCGGTAAATGCCGGTAGTGGCAGAGAGCACCCTTACCACCACTGTATTGCCTAGGAGATCGGAGCTAGGAGTCGGTCGGTGCCAGGAAGCGGATCAGGAGCAAAAAGCCAGGATTATTCTCTCGCCGCGTTTTTATACTAAATGTTGCTCCCGCTCGTATTGTTCCGGGATCATTCGGTGACTCTCGGCGTGGAACAATACGAGCGAGAGCTGCGGCGCTCGGCGTCGTTCGGCGACGTTCGGGTTTCGCGGACTTGCGAGTTCACGCGGCCTGAACTGGTGCTTGCGTACTTTACACTATTTCGAGCGCACCGCGCTCTCATCGCCTACGGTGAACGGGGGGTCACCGTAGCGGCATCCGGCGAGTTGGCATTACCGGAAACGATGGCCTTTCTGGGGGTGCATCGTTACAAAATAATATTTTTAAAGCAGAAAATTTTGGTTTTATATAGCAAAAATGAGACATTACTTCTTAAACTTTTTTTGTTTATAATTTTGTAACCATCCGACGGTTAAAATTTTCTCAAAATCATTCAGGGTTATGACCTTGACAATATATCAAGATCAAAGTCATTGGAGGGTGCTTCCCTAATCTTCATATTTATTGTTTTATGTATCGAATTGTTTCTAATGAAAAATGTATCTATTTTGATAATCCCAAAGGAAAAAAATCATGATTTAAGCCAACCAGCAACATTCACCCCGAGGCGCAATATTAATGATTCAAAGGTATTACTGTGTATTTGATGGGATCAAAATGTGTAAAATTATCAGATATTCGATATCCGAGAAGGCAATTTTTCGTGGCGGATATTCGATATTTTTCGGATATCTGACTGGATTGCGTGGCAATGTGTTCCAAAATAAAGGCTAAGTAAAAAAAGTAAAAGGGAGCGAAAAGAACTATATCAATAGAGGGATGATAATTGTAGAAAAAATTGTAATTTTGCAGCACTATACATATAAGATATTATAGCATTATGAGTATGCATACTTATTTATAGAACATTTATATAATAAAAAATCAACAATTTAATGATATAAAATTTCAACCCGATATATTCTCGAATACGAATGAATCCGACTATCCGGTTGGATAGTAAAAATAGTGCCGGACAATACCGGATACCGGATACTTTTCGTACATTACATCCCTACTATGAATTATTAAATCTGAAGGAAACGATCACTGCTGATCATTATCAACAACAATTATACAAATTGAAGCAACCATTTGACCAAAACGATTTCCAATTGCGACACAAAGTGATCCTTCTTCACGACAATGCTCGACCTCATGTTGCATTATCAGTGAAACAAACGCTATTAGAGCTGTAATAACTAATGGGGAGTCTTACCGCACTCCGCGTATTCTCCAGACATTGCTCCATCTGACTTTACTTGTTCCGGAACATGCTCTAGAGGCGCATTTTCATAATTTCGAAGATATGCGAAGAATGCGAAAATTTGTTGGAAATTGGATTAACTCCAAAAAGAAGAATCTTTTTATCATCGCGGAATCCATCTTTTGCCAAAAAGATGGAAAAGTTATATAAAATGAAGAAAAATATTTTGATTAAGATATTCGTTCATTATCTTGTTTAAATAAATCAGTTTTTGAGAAAAAAAAACCCTCAAAACTAAATCACACTCCTAATAATAAAATTAATTCTTTAGTTTACCTATTGTCATACGACTTGGGAAACCATGCGGATTGAATATAATATCGGGGACCATTCCAGTCTCCGAAAACGGTAAATCCTCGACAGGATATAGCCGCGAAAGGATTCCTTTTTGTCCCGCTCTTGACGCAAATTTATCTCCAACAGTGGGATTTCTCTGAAAATTTAATACATTTGAATTAAATACAAATTGTTCAAAATACGAATGTTTAAAAATATATATTTTGGATTATATACATGCGTGCATGTATATATTTACGTATATATGTTTATAATTGTACCAACAGGAATACGGAATGTAATGCACGCCCTTCGCGGATCTTGATTATTTAATATACCGCATAGCTTTACATTATCGATGTAAGCGTTTTCTGTGCTTCTATATCTTCCAATTACATACTGGGCATTATCGGTATCGTAATAACTGTCAAATACATGAGATTTTTAGGAGATCATAACATGATGATATTGAAGCTGCAAGAGGTACTTACGAATAATACGCATCTCCTTCTTTAATAATAATACGTGGTCTAGGTAAACCGTCAATATCTATGGTTTTCTCAAGATCAGGTCTCTCTGGGTCACGGGCGAAATAACTCTTTTTATCATTCAAATCAACAAACTCGGACTTATAAATTGTTCCATGTCCGAAACCACGTTCGTATGCAGACTTATTGATGACCATAGCATCTTCCATATCATATCCCTACACATCAAATTATCGATGTAGAATTAAGAAACAACAAATCGTAGATAGAATTAGAGATTTTTAAATAAGAGATTGGATACCATTTTAACAATTTCTTTACGGTTCGTCCATCCATATTTTTCAGGACCTGCTAGATAAACTAAAATAACTTAGGCCTTAAGGCATGGAAGGGTTACTATTCCGTTACTTTTTATAATAACAATTTGATTGCAATAATGACGTTGCAATTTTTTATCACTATAATGATAACTAACTAAATGTTAAGATTGCGCTAGTTGGGAAAGTCACTTTAAAAAGTAACTTGCATCATTATGCGTTTACTTACTAAACAAGGTAATTTGTAACGAGTAACGTTAATCATTACCCATTACAAGTAATGACTAGAAAGTAACGAGTTACTTTTTAGTAGAGCTGTTACTTTTGACTGACTTCGAAGGTTCGAAGCTTCGAAAGAATTTGAAGCTTCAAAGTTAACTTCTAATTTTCGAAGTTAAATATGATATCTTCGAAGCTTCGCAAAGTTCGAAGTTTACTTATTCATTCATGCGAATGGCAAATTTATTCAGGAAATGCTAAAATATTATAAATAAAAAGAATTAATATAATATATTATAGGACCGCATATGTGATAACACAAATTATAGAAATAAAAGCCTTAAACGGTCTAACTAGATCTTAATGCTTGTATGATTCTTATGTGAATTTATATCGAGGAAATAAGTCTCTAGGTGTTGACTGTCAAGGAAATGGGTGTTTAGGTATTCGCCTTTGAGGAAATGAGTGTCTAGGTGTTCGCCGTCGAGGAAGTGAATGTCTATGTATTTGCCGTCGAGAAAATGAGTGTCTAGGTGTCCATCTTCAAGGAAATGAGTGTCTGGGTGTTCGCCGTCACCTAGACACTCATTTCCTCGAAGGCGAATACCTAGACACCCATTTCCTAGACAGCCAACATCTAGACACTTATTTCCTCGAAAGCAAACACCTAGACATTCCCTTCCTCGAAGGCGGACACCTAGACACTCACTTCCTCGAAGGCGAACACCTAGACACCCATTTCCTCGGCGACGAACATCTAGACACTCATTTCCTCGACGGCGAACACCTAGACACCAATTTCCTCAATAGCGAACACTTAGACACCCACTTCCTCGACGGCGAACATCTAGACACCCATTTCCTCGACGGCGAACATCTAGACACCCATTTCCTCAATAGCGAACACCTAGACACCCACTTCCTCGACGGCGATCATCCAGACACCCATTTCCTCGACGGTGAACACCTAGACACCCACTCCCTCGATGGCGAACACCTAGACACTCATTTCCTCGACGGCGATCACCTAGACACCCCACTTCCTCGATGGTGAAAATGTAGAAAACACCTAGACACACACTTCTTCGACGGCGAACATCTAGACACCTATTTCTTCGACGGCGAACAAACACCTAGACACCCACTTCCTCGACGACGATCATCCAGACACCCATTTCCTCGATGGCGAACATCTAGACACCCACTCCTTCGACGGTGAACATCTAGACATCCTCTTCCTCGACGTGGTAAATACCTAGATCTTGAACGACAATCTTGATATTTCATTTTAATTTTAATTAATATTTCATTTTAGTTTTAATTAATAAAATTTGCGCCGCATGAACGTCACATCGTATTTTTGCACCGCACGCGCGTCACATTGTATATACATGTGACAATGTTGGCATCGCTGATTATCACAGTCATGTGTGGTTGATCATGTTCGAATGTGCAATGCTACCATCGCTTGGTTAAGTAAAAAGCCATCTATTATCGAAAAAATGAGACGTACATTTCTCCCCTATTCGACATATATCTACTGGTCGACGACGTTAATAATAATGATGACAATAATAACGACGTTTCTTAAAAATCAGAGATTCAGAGTTTGCATCACGAAATCTCCGTTCGTAGGGCACGTAGAAAAAAAATGAAAGCACTTTTATTATATAATTTAAGTATTGGCTATCGATTGAGCGTATGTCGAATTTGATCAGTTCAGCCGTTCTTGAGATGTGACAATCTTAATCTGCCGCAACTCGTCGGTTCGCGTAAAGGGAGCACGGCAGTATCGCTTCGCGCAGCTTAGCGCTGAGACACTACCAGTGTCTCCAGATACTAGTCGTCAGAAACGTGCGCCGAAATGATTTTTCTGGTCTTGAAACGCTAACTCTATTAAACTACCACAGTAATACCACGAGTTAAATTGACTAGCAATTTAACAAATTTTTGATGCTTATTTGCATCTTCGAAACGATCTTATTAATGATGAATAACATATTAAAATCTGTAAATAATTAATTCTTATTGCGAAAAATATTACCTCGGCCGGGAGTCGAACCCGGATCTCTTGCATACCGTGTGAGCGTCCTAAGCCTTTAGACTACCGAGGACTTAGTAATATTCTTCGCAATAATTGGCATATGAAGGAACAACGTCTCTTTAGGCGACGTAAATAAATAATATAATATATTATAGGACCGTATATGTGATAACACAAACTATAGAAATCAAAGTCTTAAGCTTAATATGTACTATTCCTTATTCATTTAGAATAAATTAATCTTTACATTTTTAATTTTATTAATTGAAATGTTTTATTAAGCATTATCTTTTTACAAATGTGTGTGTGTTGTGTGTGTATCGAGTCTCACTAATTATTAATATGTAATATTCAGATTATATAATACTTCCAAATTTTTTAAGAATATCACAGTTTATGCATATATCTTAATGCTTGTGTGATTCTTATGTGAATTTATATACTACGTATGTAGTCCCCAGAAACGCGTGCCGAAATGATTTTTCAGTCTTGAAACGCTAACTATTAAATTACCGCAGTAATATTACGAGTTAAATTGACTGGCAATTTAACAAATTTTTGATGCTTATTCGCATCTTTGAAACGATCTTATTGATGATGAATAACATATTGAAATCTGTAAATAATTAATTCTTATTGCGAAAAATATTACCTCGGCCGGGAGTCGAACCCGGATCTCTTGCATACCGTGTGAGCGTCCTAAGCCTTTAGACTACGAGGGCTTAGTAATATTCTTCGCAATAATTGGTATATGAAAGAACAACGTCTCTTTAGACGACGTAAATAAATAATATAATATATTATAGGACCGTATATGTAATAATAAACTATAGAAATCAAAGAATTAGTTAACATATATGCATAAAAACTGTGATATTCTTAAAAAATTTGGAAGTATTATATAATCTGAATATTACATATTAATAATTAGTGAGACTCGATACACACACACACATACACACACACACACACACTTGTAAAAAGATAATGCTTAATAAAACATTCCAATTAAAAAAATTAAAAAGGTAAAGATTAATTTATTCTAAATGAATAAGGAATAGTACATATTAATATGAATGTTTCGACTTAAGGGGGAAACCTGGTTTAATAATGATTAATATACAATTTATTATTGCATTCATTATTTTCATATTAAAAAATTATTTTGTATTGTTGAAATATATGACAAATCACCCCAAAAGTTTTAAAAAGACTGGCTTCATGATTTGTTCATAAAAAATTCGCAAAAAACAGCTACTTTTCAGCGTTCTAAAATAGGTTCCCCCTTAAGGCTCCTGACTAGTCGCAACGGCCATGTTGGAATCGTGACGTCAGAAGCGAGGAATGACAGGAGTTAATTTATATTGCATGCCATTTTTAAATAAAAACAATTTAGATGAAACGAAATGACGAAATCGCTTTAAAACATTTGTAAAAATGGATGAAAACTGTCCTTTCTTCCCTTGATAGTCAGTAAATGGTAGTAAAAGGCACGTAAAGCGAGCCTATATTCGGACAGAAACACACAGTCTGACAGCTGTTGAAACGAGTAAAATATACACTTTTACATATAAAATTCCAAAATAACTTTAGTTTTCATCGATAATTACGATTTCGATAAGTACGAAACAAGTCACATTTTCACAATTAAGCAAATAATAACGAAATGGAATGCAAAATAAATTTCGTCGTCAAAAAGTCATTTTTCAACGCCTACAAGTTCAGTCATTTATTGTGGTGCGGCGTTGTAACACACATACCAGTACGAACCCATGTACGTGTACTCGCCGTCGGCACGTCGAGAATGAACGAGACAGCGAGTTCTTCCTCACACTAGTCATTTGTTTCAAGCGATCGAAAATATCTTCTCGGGAATTTCGGCCGCTCGGCGCCCCACGGCATCGATTAGGGACGAGGATCATTCTAAATAACATAAGTTTTCATAAAGTGTACTAATAATGTACCCCTTCCATTAATCCAGCATAGTATAAATCATGTTAAAACGCAATAGTTTACGAGATATTTAATTGTTTACGATTTTTCTCGTGCGCGTTATATACCTCCTTTATAAACTCGAGTAGCAAGAATAGTTCAGTAGAAGAATTTTACCGGAAAAAAATTATAAACCAGCATTTCTCCTCACGAAAATCTTCGAAAAGCCATCAGAAAAGAAATGCGTATGTTTGAGACTTGAGGCTTGTGAAGAAAATATGTGAAAAAAAAATCGAATAGTTGCAAAAAGCAACTTCTCGCTTATAAAATGAAAGATATTGATTGTATGGAAAAAAGTTCGGTATAAAAAATGTAGGTATTCGAAATACCTACAAAATGAGACGTGGAACATTAAAATCGATCTATTAGTTAAATAGAAAAAAAAATAAAAACCACCGGAAAAGGTTTTTTTTCACTCACTCTCTGTTCATTGAGATTTAAGCGCAAAGCTTTGAAAGTTTCGTAAAATGTAGCCCTCGTAATGACGAACAAATCTAGCCCTGAACGAGCCTGAAATGTTCATTAGTTTTTGCAAAAAACCATTTGTTCACTAAAAACCTGTCTGCGGAAAATTTAATTACTTACATCTTTGAGCAGTCGCACATTAATTTACAGGAGTGATTTTTCTTCTTCAAGAGTTGCACTATTACGTACATTTAGTAACAAAACTGTCAGTCGGTGTCGTTCGTACACAGTAATGAATCCTTCTGGCGAGATTTTTTATCATTTTACAACTTTCATTTTCTTAGAAATGATTAACGTTTTAATGTTAAATTTTTCCATTTGTCATCTTGGAAAATACTAGTTAATAACTACAAGTGATTCACTGTATCTGATACCGACTGGCCAACATATCAGGAACCGGTTTTTGAATTATTCATAGTAATGTGTGCGATATGATGCTTTGTAATCATGGTGAACGTCCTTAT
Organism: Trachymyrmex cornetzi; assembly: GCF_001594075.2. Taxonomy (NCBI): domain Eukaryota; kingdom Metazoa; phylum Arthropoda; class Insecta; order Hymenoptera; family Formicidae; genus Trachymyrmex; species Trachymyrmex cornetzi. The sequence continues at coordinate 71,566 of NW_017296752.1, read as the reverse complement.
TTTCGGGATAATTAACTATAATTTTAAAGTTTTTTGATAAATTAGTTTTCATATTTTCTAATTCGATATTTTCAATATTACCCTTCTTTTTTCATTTTCCATTTCTTTCACTTTTTGGGGGGTTTAATTCTGGCATTTAAATTCTCGATGTAGGGGAGCTCACCACGACAAGATAATTTTTAGTCATAGTTTATACATGTTAGTTTGTGTTGTCTCTGAGGAAGACTCAAAAGTGAGCCGAAATGTAAGCGCGTTTAGTAAAGAAGTTTTATACTTTATAAGTGTATTATTTGCGCGATGTCTTCTGCGCCTGACTCCTAGTGCCCTTATTCTTTTCAATTTCCTTGCTAAATTTACATTTTCTCTGCAATAAATTGACGTAGAAACATGATTTTTTTTAAATCTGGGATAGCTCGACGAGATATAAACAAATAACTTAATCAAATGTTTCTTAAAGTAATTGTAACCATGAAATTTTTAGCTCTCCTTTTCTTAAATTTATTTTTTCAAATTCTTGATGAAGAGCCGTGTTATAATAAACGTCTTGTCTCGGAGATGCTTAATATTAAAAAACAGAAAAACAGTCTCAACCTCCAGACAGATACAGAGGGTCTTCATAAATCGTATATTCCTATCATAAACAAAATTTGACTTTGCATTACCAAGATAGTTCGCATTACAGTTTTGTTCGTCGTGTTGAAATGACGAGTCTTATTTTACTTATCTGACAGTATGTGATTGTGTGGTTTTACTTACTTTTTTATTTCATTCCATACTACTGACTATCTATTTGTTTGACATGGATCTTTTTAATTTTGACGCAGAGGTGAGTTTTTTATCGGAGAGACGTAACTTGCTTGTTTTTATCATAAGTCAGAAGACATGTAACATTTTTTGTCCTCTATAGAATAACGAGATTTCTTCTCAATCGGTCATCCAATCGTTTGACGAGCAACTCAGTTTCTCTGATCATCTTCTCATCATTTTTTATTGCCATTTATACGTATAATTTCATTTATATTACAAAGGTTAACATCATATTTAAAGTTTTCCTGCGTTTCATATTGTGCATCTGGTGAGGGCCAAAACGATGGGCCGAAACATGTTATGATATGTTATGATATGTTATACATTATATCTAATCTACGTAGAGTCTTATTGTCTTTGTAATTTTCTTATTTTTATTCTTATTAATACATATGTGTTATTTTTAAAGACTTTTATTTTATTTATTTTTATTACGAAAATTGACTGTTATTAGCCTTTGTTCTTTTTAAATGTATTTTTACTTTTTCGATTTATTACTAAAAAATCACGTATGAGTATGGAGTGCATGTCTCATTAACAAATTTAAGTCACACACACACACACACACATGAGCTAGATTTCATTAATGTGCTGTAAAAAGTGTCCAATTGGACAATTAAATGTACGGAATTATCAGTACAAAATTGTTTTTGTGAATTTAATTGCAGATGCAAATATGGCATATGTAAACAAATAATTAAGAACTAATTTGCCAAATGTTAACGTAACTGTTGAAGAAAGATAGAAGCAAAATATATTTTTCATATAACACTAATTTACTTTTATATTTGCGAAAATTAGTATTATATCTTCAACAGTTATATGTTAACATTTGGCAAATTAGTTATTAATTATTTGTTTACATATGCCATATTTGCACTTGCAATTAAATTCACAAAAAAAAATTTTGTACTGATAATTCCATATATATAATTGCACAGTTGAACACTTTTTACAGCATATTCAATATAAAGAAACATAGCTCACACATGTGTGTGTGTGTGTGTGTGTGTATGTGTGTGACTTAAATTTGTTAATGAGACATGCACTCCATACTTAAACGTGATTTTTTTAGTAATAAACCGAAAAAATAAAAATTCAAGAAAAGGAAAACTAAAAATTCCATGATTACAATTACTTTGCGAAACATTTGGTTAAGCTATTTGTTTATATCTCGTTGAGCTACCCCAGATTTTAAAAAATATCATGTTTCTACGTCAATTTATTGCTGCGAAAATGTAAATTTAGTAAATTTTAACCCACGAAATCAGATACGCGCGCCAAGCGGACCGATTTTCTCCACTCTACCTCGCGCACTACCACTCTTACGGTCCTCAATTTTCCTATGGCTTTAAACAAACTTTTTCGGTAGCAAAAAATTCGAGAATTTTTTAACAGCAAATTCAATTCTTCCTTGACAAATTGGTGCCAGATAAAACTTTTAATCTTAAAAATTAAAGCTAGTGATTTTTTGCAAAAAAATTTGTTATCTCGACTCCTAATAATCAGAGGGTAACCTTTTTTTTAAATTCGTAGAAAAATGTCAGCTGTCGAATGCTTCACACGGCTATTTAATATGATGCATACAAAATTATTCCATTTTTTATATGTGAAAAAGGTACTCACTTTTTAAAGTCGTTTTATAATAATTCAACTGCAAAAAATCGTTTTGTTACTAAATGTACTGTGACAGTGCAACTCTTGAAGAAGAAAAATCATCTCTGTAAATTGCTACTTGACTGTTCAATGATGAAAAAATTAAGTTTTCCGCATACAGGTAAACAAATAGCTTTTTGCAAAAACTAATTAACATTTCAGGCTTGTTCAGGGCTAGATTTGTTCGTCATTACGAGGGCTACATTTTACGAGAATTTCAAAGACGCTTTGCGTTTAAATCTCAATTAATAGAGAGCGAGTGAAAAAAAGGCCTTTTTTGTTTATTTTTTTCTACTTAGTTAATAGATCGATTTAACATTCCACATTTCATTTGCTAGGTATTTCGAATACCTACATTTTTCATACCGAACTTTTTTCCATACAATCAATATCTTTCGCTTTATAAGCGAAAAACAGCTTTTTGCAACTATTCGATTTTTTTCGCATATTTTCTTCACAAGTCTCGAATCTCAAACATACGCATTTCTTTTCTGATGGTCTTCGAAGATTTTCGTGAAAAGAAATGCTGGTTTATAATTTTTTTTCGGTAAAATTCTACTGAACTATGCTTGCTACTCGAGTTTATGAAGAAGGTATATAACGCGCATGAAAAATCGTAAACAATTAAATATCTCGTAAATTGTTGCGTTTTAACATGATTTATTCCAGTGCTCTTAAAGATTTGTACATTTTGGGCCGATTCCGGCGAGCGACCCCCACTACCGCTCAAGGCTCAGCGGCCAAGCCGCCGGATGCTCACGTGACGCTCTAGCTCAGGAGCGTCTCTGTAGCTTAAACGTGTGGGGGTGATCCCGATTGATCACGGCTCGATTGGACGCCACCAATCACAGCGACCGATGCTTAGGAGCTTTGTAGTCTCAAGCGCTGTGAGTGGCTCGTGTCCAATTGAGCCGTGTCCAATTGGGTGCCACCCAAACGTGCGGAGGTCGTACCTTACGTTATTAAAAAATATTTTTCTTGCAAAACAATTTTTGTTTTCTTAAAAAAATCAAATACTGAATTTTCTAAAACATTTTGTCATAATAATTCTTGCCTATTAGAAACCATTCAATAATTATTATAAATTTACATCGAGAAGTTTCTACAATACATTGAGAAGTCTTTATATTTAAATCGAGAAGTTTCTATATTGTCTTTATGTAATTGTTTAACATTCTTTTTTAAACAATTACATAAAGACGGTGTTAGATACTTTAAAGAAAATGTTAACAATTAATCGTTAGTCAAGAATTTAAAATGATAAAACTATATTCGCTTATAGAAGAAAATAGTTATTGCGATATAGAATCCTTGTTACTTGAGTCTTTGTAAGATTTTGTAAGGAAAACATGGAATTTCCAGATTAACGTATTTTCTGACTTCTGGGGTGCGTTCAGGAAATCAGGGTATTGGTAGAGTGAGGTAAACTCTGGGTGCACCTCAGAGTGATCTAGACGAAGAAGTTTCTGAATGCCTTGGGTGATGCGATTGAGGTGTCCCTATCTGTTACAAATGAGAAGATTATAAAAGGTTAATTGCTATTATAATAAAGATTTTCCAGTCGCACAACTTCAAAATCAGTTTTATTTATTATTAAATTTTCCATTTTTTTTCTTCAAAAAGAAGTGAACCTTTTTAATTGTAGAACTTAACCTTAGTCTTTGGCCTATTAGGCACGTGATTTTGCAATGCGCATGCGAGGCGATTTTTACCCAACTGAAAAGTAGGTTGACGATAGAGTGATCTCGGAGTGACCCAAAATGTTTCTGAACGCTTTGGGTACATTATACCTAAAGTTTCTGAACGCCCAAAGCGCACACTAGAGCACTCCAGAATTATCTAGGCGTAATTCCTGAATGCACCCCAATTTTCGCAAGTCTGTTATAGAAACTTCTCGATGTAAATTTATAACAATTATTAAATGGTTTCTAATAGGCAAGAATTATTATGACAAAATGTGTTAGTTATTCTAGAAACTTCTCGATGTAAATTTATAACAATTATGGAATAGTTTCTGGTACGTATAATAGAATTATTATAATAAAATGTTTTAGAAAATTTAGTATTTGATTTTTTTAAGAAAATAAAAATTATTTTGCAAGAAAAATATTCTTTAATAACGTAAAGTACGATCTCTACACGTTTAAGCTACAGAGACGCTCCTGAGCCAGAGCGTCACGTGAGCGCCCGACAGCTTAGCTGCCGAGCCTCGAGCGGTAGTAAGGGTAGCGCGCCGGAATCGGCCCGAAATGTGCAAATCTTTGCGAGCACTGATTTATACTATTCTGAATAAATGAGAGAAAGGGGTATACTACTACTACAATTTATTAAAACTTATATGTTATTTAGAATGTCCCTCGCCCATTATTGATGCCAGGGGCCGCCGAGCGGCCAAGATTGCTGAGAAAGCATTTTCGGTTGCTTGAAACAAGCGACTAGTGTGAAAAGGAGCTCACTCTCTCGTTCACTCTCGGCGCGCCGAAGGCGAGCACACGTACATGAACATGAACTCGTGCTTGAATATATGGCTACCGATTTCGCCAAACCGCCGTCTGATTTTGTGTCGCTACCGTCAACGCAGAGTTCTTGGCTGAGTAGTCAGGACCCTTGACAAATTGTAAATCTTCCGAAGCATAAAATAATAACTTTAAGAACAGAAAATTGAATGATAGAGTTGTAAAGTCGATGAAAGTGATTAAAATATAAAATATATCATATAATATAATATATTTAAAAAACCGGTAAATATACCGAATAGGGGAACCCCCACTACAACCTTGACCTTGACATATATTGTCAAGGTCATGGCCCTGAGTAACCTTAGCAGATTTTAGCCGTCGCTCGTCCTTCATTAAAAAGTTATTAACAAAAAATTTAAAAAAAATAACGTCTTATTTCGGCTATATATACAATAACATCAGAAACTGTTCTAAACTATATCCACCTACTGCATTCCACCTCTCCCATTGCCTAGTGGCGCGCGACTTTCCACGCGAACACAAGTTCACTGCTTTAGCAGAAAATTTGGGTAAATATGTAGTTTAGGAGAGGGTTAAGGTTAGGTTAGGTTATTATACACTCATGGGTATACAGGCATGGGAGCGACTATAGGTGTCAAAAATAGCGAGAAAAGTGAGTTTTATTCTTAAAAAGTGAGAAAATAGTGAGTCAGTTTAAAAAAAGTGAATACAAAAATTATACGTTTCGCGGGTTATCTCCGTGTTCGAATCCATTGTTAGAATGCCAACGTTTCGTGAATACTGCCGTTCACTTCATTAAGACCTGATGAAAGTGAACAGCATATAATATTCACGAAACATTGGCATTCTAACAATGGATTTGGACACAGAGATAACCCGCGGAACGCATAACTTCTGTATTGAAAGTTCCCGTGGAAGCCTCAAAAGTATTAAAGAAATTGAGTCTTCCTGAGAGTAAAAAATTAGTGTTCCTGAAAATTTGAAAGGTGAAAATTAGTTTACTTCTGACATACTATTTGTATTTAAATTACATCTTCTATGAAATTAAAAATACTGATCTGTGTGTGTGTGTGTGTGTGTGTGTGATAATAAAAGCGAGCAAAATTTGTATTTCAAGACATAAAGGATACATAACACATATAAAATCTAAAATTTATTTTAAAACTTTTTTATTAAATTAACTTATTTCAAACTGAAAATTTTAGGTAACATATTCAAACTAGTATAATAAAAACTCTTTCCATTACAAACAGAAATTAGACTGTTTTTAAAACGCATTTAAGAAAACAAAACTTAATTTACATTGCATTATATTTCAAGGAATATATTAAAATAAGATTTATGAGCATTATACCGTTACATCATTTTTTCTATTTTCTTTAAATCTTTCGGTTTTACTTTACAAAGAAGCTAGTTATCAAACATGATTTTTTGTCATCAAGTTTCTTTTGAAGAGGATCAATTTCAGACGATTTTAACTGCTCTCTAATCGATACCGCATTCTATATGCTAATTTAGCCCCTTGTAAGTCTTTACCATCCAATGCTTTCTTCAGTCTTTCTTGTCTCTTGAAGAAGTGAGTCACTTGCTGCTTTTTCTTCCGCATCAGTTTTTTTAGCTTCTTTTACTTTCTTCTCAAGCTCTTCGATATCTTGTCTAGCTTTATTTTGTTTCTTTAAAAGTTCTGATCTTCTCTGTGCTTCTTCTTCACTGTCTTTCTGTCTCCTTTTTTCTTCTTCTTCTGATTTTTTCTTTTCTTCCAAATAATCCTTATATTTGCTGTGTGCAAATCTGGTAGAGATTATTAAATCTTTGGCCATTGGCACCATTTCAGGTTTACCATTAAAATACTTCAAACCAGTCTTAATATTTAATTTAGCATTAAGAGTTCTCTCAGTCATTCTAGACTTGTCATCCGTCAAAACACGGGCTGACTGCTGAGATGGAAAAATTCCTTTCAACATCAGAACTACCATGAGCTAGAGACAAGGCAGCTTTCATCGTTTTCTGAATGTTTGGATACTTTGGTTCATTGAAATTATCTTTTAGATCAAAAATTTGTCTCCAGTAATGATCTATTCGACCACCGTCCCATGCAGGAAGATTCTCTTTCTAAAGAATCTTCCATTCATCTAAGAACGTACTTATTAAAATCTGATTTAGAGAAAGCATTTTAACTACTTTTTCTGCGTCTAGAAAACTTCTATCTTTCTTGATTTCTGAAGGGAGCAGACAGCGGAAATGCTTTGTTGTTGATAAACTTAGAACAGATTTTTTAAGTAAATACATTGTTGCCGCCTTATAATGATCTTGCGCCGATTTCCGAAACTTGAGAATATCAACTTCTTTAACATCTTGAGAAGAGAGTTCATTCTCTGTTAAATCTCCACATCTAACATCTTTAGCCAAAAGTAAATTCTCTGGAGTGAAAGGATTACTAGAGTTATACATTTGGTGTAAAGCCTCCTTTTTACAAAATCTGCTTGCCAAAGTATTTGTTAAATCTTTCATTTCAGAGTATAGTATTTGAATCATGGATTCTTCTTTTTGGAATACACGAAAAAATTTTTCAAAAATACTAGCACCGTCAATTACAAACGCAATTTCTGCTCTCATTATGGAAGATTTTAAATAGTTCTGAATTTCGGAGTATTTCTTCATTTGTGACGATTGAGAAAAAGGCATTTTACGCAGAATAAATCTCAGAAAATATTCAAAAAGAGCAGGCCACTGTTCTAAAACTCTTTTACCGGGACAAGGATAGCCACTTTGAAGGAACATGTTTCAAAAAATTATGTTTTGAAATTATGTTCTTAGCTTTTTCTGGATATTTCTATAGTCTTCTAATCTACTAGGCCAATCATGAAACCAATTATAAATATGAATCAAGAAAGAACCTATATCACACCCAAAAGAATTTAATGCTTTCTTAAAAGAATTATAGACTACATGTAAATTACACGTTTCTATATCTATCAGTCCTATTTCATCATTTTCCTTTTTCAGAGCCTCATTAACTTGGCGGATTACAGATTTGTTAATATTAGGGCCGTCACAAGATAGCATTAAATATGCACAGAGAGAGATTACTATTTTTTAAAGCATTAAATATATAGTCTTTTAAAATTGTATAGCATGCCCTAAGAAAAATGTTTGAGGATGACAAAAGATTACTTCATTTAAAATTTCTGACCAAAATCGTATTGAAATTTGTAACTCTTTCATTCCTTCTGAATTAGTAGTTTTATCATAACAAACCACAAACAAGCCTTTCTGTGCATCGTCACTTACTAATTTATGGAAATAAGGGCCTAAGCAATCAGTTTGTAAATACCCAACTTTTTTCTTGCTGAGTGAAAATGTGTTAGGAACACCTGTGCTGAACATAGCTCTAAACAAATTTTCAATTCCGTCACATGATAACGAAGAAAAATTGCTCAAAACACATTTTATAGTCCAAAGTAATTCTGCAATTGCTTTTTCTTGTGATGTATACAGATTCCATTTTGTATTAGACTGTTTCAAGCCGGATAGGCACAGGAAAAAGTTGAAACACTGCTAGATGAGATTGACTGAATATTTGGTTCTTGAAGTTCATTAGTTTTTGATGATACTGCACGTGATATCAAACCGAGATGCAATGGACTAGTACTAAGTTTAATATCTGCGTTCTGTTTATGTTTCTCAGAGATTACGTGCTGAGAAATAGCCTGATATCCTTTAGTTGCACATTGAATGCGACACATGCAGATTTCACAGAATAAGATTGTAGATTGAATTTTTCTTCCCCACGATTCAATTCGATGACCAAGCACATCAATCCTTGATAACCATTCTGTATGAATAGTACATTTTGGATTTTTATTTATTCTCTTGTCCGAGCTCATCTTCTCTTTATTGCTGTATGGTATTTAACATTCCTGATAATAACAAAAATAAAAATATCTTCACAGAAAATTCATACAAAACTAATACTGCATAAACACATAACCTGTATACCTTAATATTTGTACAAATAATTATTATTTTAGATTAAATATTGGAGAAACTTACAACTGCTTGTAACTTTGTCATAAAGTAATAATATATTCAGTTTTGAGTTTGTTTACATCCAGATTAAACAGACTATAATGGCTGTGTTCAGAAAGCGTACCATCGAAGGCGCGTTCGTTCAAGGCGAATTGCATCATAATAGCCGCGTTCAGGCATACAACCGTTGCGGAGTGGATTCGTGAGAACTCGCTGCTATTGGATGATCTAGAAGAATATACCAATAACAACGAGCGCTCATAGATCCGCTCCGCAACAGTTAAGTTTGCTGAATGCGACCATTCTATCCTTGTTTTACGTATAATGTGTACGATAAAGATAGCACGACAAATAGCGCTAATAGCAGCGCTCTCCCCGAATACAACCATTGATTGGTCTATTGCGCTAGGGATATCGCAGTTCATCGAATCACAAGGGATGCGGTCCGATTTATGCCTATACGCTCATGAGCATCATTCGTCCTTGTTTAACTATGGTAAACAACAAGAATGAAATGGTTTCATAAGCGTTGTGAGTGAAAATAGTGAAAAAAGTGAAATAGTGAGAAAAGTGACCCGCTCCCATGCCTGGGTATATAATAACCTAACTCTAATCCTCCCTTAAACTACATATTTACCCAAATTTTCTGCTAAAGCAGTGAACTTGTATTCGCGTAGAAAGTCGCGCGCCACTAGGCAATGGGAGAGATGGAATGCAGTAGGTGGATATAGTTTAGAATAGTTTCTCATGTTATATATAGCTGAAATAAGACGTTATTTTTTTAAACTTTTTAATGAAGAACGAGCGACGGCTAAAACCACTGGAGGTTACTCAGGATCATGACCTTGACAATATATGTCAAGGTCAAGGTTATATTGGGGGATTCCCTATTCGGTATATTTACCGGTTTTTAAATATATTATTGTTACGTCCAGCGGACTCACGCTGCCTCTTTTCTTTTTCTCACGGAGACCTAGGGGTTATCAACCCCCTAGGACTTCTAGGAAAAGTAATAAAAATCTTTTCCCATGAGAAAGTTTAAAACAAATGACTCTAGTGTCTGCTAAACAAAATAAAGTTAGAATCGGTGAACGCAGGGAGCTAATGCACCGCCGATGACACTTCCCTTGGACAGCGCCATTAAAAACGGCAATTAATGTCAGTACTGGCGCCTAAACATTTCTTTTTGTTTTGACAAGCAAGTCGCGGACGATTCTCACGATGTCCGCGACCATAAAATATAAATGTGACATGCGAAGTCCAGGAAAAGTGTTTGACGGGCGCGTGCCGACAGTGCACGTACCCTCGTCTTAATCGGTGCACGTGCATTTTCCCATAAATTTAAGAAAGTCATAAATTAAGGCGACACTTGTTTATACCAACCGACTTCTTTCCTCCCCCATAATCTCGACCAATCCAAAATCCCGAAAGTCATCCCACCACCCAAATTTGAACCCCACTAATTAGGAAAAACCGCTATATAAACCACGGTTCCGCGGTCCTGAGCGTCTCTCCTTTTTTTTCGGTCTCTCTAGAGTCTCTCTTTACTTTTGCTTTGGGGCTCGTCTTGCCTTACCAATAGCTGAGAGTCTTGTTCGTAAGATCAGTCACCAGAGTTACTCCAAATAATTCGAAACAGATAAAGTTCGAGTCTCGGGCGCATTCTGATCATTATTTCTTAAACATCGAATAATAGAGTCAGTGATCCAACGCCCCGAGGTCTCCAATACATACGCTGACTACCAGGTCCTGAAGGCTCTTCACCAAACTGATCTCATCAAATAGTAAGTAAACGTCGCCCCTCTTTCCCCTTTCTTTTTCTTCCTTTTTTCTTCTCATTCACTCTCTACTTTAAGGAACTCGCGTCCGGTCTCGTTCCTTCAATTGTCTTATTGTCATTAATTGTTCTCAAATAAAAGAAAATAAAAAACGACATAATAACGTTGCAGTGCATCGTAACGGATCCACCGTTCCTCTGCCTCCACGCCGCAGCGTGATATGTTTTGTCCGGTCGCGCCGAACCACTATTAGGACGAGGACCCGACCTGCTCAGAAAGTC
>NW_017296752.1:56187-59896 GCF_001594075.2 Trachymyrmex cornetzi | reverse complement strand
TCCCCGGCCCTTTGGATTCATTTCCAAGGCCGAAAACAAGGGCATTCGGACGTACTGGCCCATATGGGATAGAAGTGCGCCCCTAAGACACACTGACCCATTTCCCGGCCTTTAGCGTGTGCGTCCGCCTCGGGGAGCCGCTCAGCGGAGCGACGACCTCGAACGAGGCTTCCACTTCATCCCCCTTCAGACCCCCGGCTCTTCGAGAGCCTAAGGACGAAGCGAAGTGCCTCCCGTCCGAGTCGGTTCTCCCGCCTCGCTCCCTTGCGGTCCGGAGCTAGGGTCCGACAACGACGGTAGACAAGTTCCCCGTTACGTTCACCCCCTCAGGTTCCATACGTGCGGAACCTCGGACGTAACATTATCATATTACACGATTTATTTTATATTTTTATCACTTTCATCGATTTTACAAATTCTATCATCCGATGTTCCGTTCTTAAAATTATTATTTTATCGTAAATCATGTATGCAGAGTAAAGCAGGAAAAACTTTTCTGTACTAAGAACAAAAATTATATAAGAAAATATGAAAGTCGTGCGCCACCAAGCAGAGGGGAAGATGGGGTGGGAGTCGCTTCGCGTAGAAAGTTGTAAAATATATTTTAAAACAGAAAATTTCTGTTTTATATGGTGGAAAAGGAATATCGTATGTTTTTTCTTAATTTTTTTTTTGTCAATAACTTTTTAACGAAGGACGAACGACGGCTAAAATTTGTTGGAGGTTACTCAGGGTCATGACCTTAGCAACATATGTCAAGGTCAAGATCATAGGAGGGGGAGGTCCCCTATTCGGTATAATTACCAACAAACCTAATACATTATAATAAAATAAAAATAAATATAAGAAATACAAAGTCTAATAAGCAGCTATGATTTCTGAGAGATCTAAAACAATGTCAACTATTATGATGAAATAAATGTATATAAAATTTAAATTCAAATCTGTGAGGAATATAAATATAACAAATAAACAATTTAAGAAAGTTTTATATGCTTTAGTAATTATTCCGTAATTGATTGGCGTAATTGGTTTTTCTCTATAACTGTTATTTATTTGTCTATAATAATTAGTTTTAGTCTATAAAAATTGATTTTTGCAATGTACTTTTTATGTCAAAAATATTTTTTTAGTAGCTAGTTCTATTTCTAATTGTTATTTTTTGGCTTTTGCTGAATGGACCTTAATAGGTTAAGAAGATTAAGAAAGTAAAAATAAAGTTATTTTGAAATAAAGGAATAAAATTATAACAAATTAATATGAACATTTTGATTTCACCAAATTTTTCTCAGTATATAACAAAATGAAGAACAGAAAGTTCTAATAGAATCATAAAATCAATAAAAGTGATTAAATTTACGTATTTTTTAATTTAACGATTATAACATTTAAACATTTTATTTCAGATTTTGTCATATAATTTCATGTACCTATTACGATACTATTACTATTACATTAAATTAATAATATAATTTTAAATGATATAATTTTGATTGTTTGAAGCTTCGAAGTTTGAAGTATCGAAGTTTCGAAGCTTCGAATATTTGAAGCTCCGAATCTTCGAACCTTTGAACCTTCGAAACATCGCCAGTCAAAGCCTTCGAAGCAAATCGCTAGTCCTACTTTTTAGTAAAATGATGAGTTAATTTTTTCAGTAACAAGTGACTTTTCCAACTCGTTACACGTAACGATCGAATGACTTTCCAACTTTAATGTTACGGTTAGAGTTATAAAAAAATTCGTCATTATGCCAAATCGTCGTTAGTATAACAGAGTAAAGATAACGAAAGTAATGGCGTTACAAGTAATTAGTTACTTTCATTCCCTAAGATAAATGTATAAGATAAAAGAAAATGTATCGATATCTTATACTATCTTGTACACAATCTATCTCATTCTATCTTAAAATAGTATAGACAAAATCGAATAGTATAGATCGAGATAGTATTGATAAAATAAGATAGAATAGATAAAATCTTAATTTTTTAAACTATTATCTCGTTTCTGAGAAAAGTCTATGGTAAGATTTGTGTGCAATTAGTCATAGAAGCCTTCGAGCCTTATCTGTCATTAAGTTATATGTGAAAAGTTACACTTTCAACATTTTTTCTCTTATTTCATCGTTAAGAGTAGTCATCACAACCATATTGAATCATGACGTCAGAAGCGAGAAACGGCACGTTAATTTTTATTACGTGTCATTTATAAATAAAGACAATTTAGATAAAACAAAATGATGAGATTGCTTTAAAACATTTGTAAAAATGGACGACAACTATGCTTATCCCCCTTAAGAGTCAATAAATAATATAATTGTAAAAAGTGATAAAAGGCACATTATGTGCTTTTGTTCAATGCACATGCGTAGCTTATTTTCACTTACACGTTCCTTTTATCACTTTTTACGATTATTTACTGACTGTCAAGGGGGATAAGCATAGTTTTCGTCCATTTTTACAAATGTTTTAAAACAATCTCATCATTTTGTTTTATCCAAATTGTTTTTATTTATAAATGGCATATAATAAAAATTAACGTGTCATTTTTCGCTTCTGATGTCACGATTCAATATGTGGTGACTACTCAGGAGCTTTAACCTACGTGGAATTTTGCACACGTCAATTTCGGTACTTCATTTTATTAAAAAATTAGACATTTTTGTGGTAACTCCGATTTATTAAAGAACCACCTTAAGAAGATTCTGAAAATATGACAAACTAAATGTATAGTGTCCAATCTCTTACTTGAGGATATATCTTTATTGCAATGTAAATATATACAGCAAATGGCAGGGTACCAGCAAGACTGCTGTTACAAAGCCGACCAGTAGATAACAATATAGTATTTAAGCGAATAAAACAGACAGAAAAATCTTAAGTGCCACACATCATATAATACATGAGACAAGTACATCATGGACATCATACTAACGTTTACATTCACATTTATGGTAAAATCATATATACAATTACATTTGCTTATTCACTGACAAAGAGAACACCAGGTGACGATTTCGGGGATTTTGATGCGCTTTTTACAGGCTGTTTTTAAGCGAAAAAAAAAATGATACGTGTCCGGCCGTTGACTCATAGTTTCGAAGAGATCGATTTTTTAAATAATTATTGTAATAAATTGAAAAACGCACTATATTGGAAAATATCAATACCTTTATAAATTTCATTTTATTTCACCAAATGTTAAGGATAAAATTACACCTGCACGGAGAAAAATCTGTTACGATTTTGGCACGGACAGTCGATACTACTATCGCGTGGCCTATTTCTCAATAGCACCATCGTTCAATCTGTTTATGCATGAAGTCATGCAATCATGCCACGAGAATCTCTATGAAAAAAAAGAATGAGATGCGTGCTATGGTCGTACCAGCTTTTTACGATAGCCGCACGAGCGCAGTACGCATAAAGCACCCCACTTCACCGTGCGAAATTCGCTCGAAACCCGTGCGATTTTGGCATGGCTTATCGATTTGACAGTCAAATTTCTAAACCACGCCTTCTATGATGCATTGTGTATTAAAAATTAAACATTTATAGAATTGGAAAGAGTAAGGGCACTAGGAGTCGGGCGCAGAAGACGTCGCGCAAATAATACACTTATAAAGAGTGAAACTTCCGAAGGCCTACCTCCCGATTATAGATAAACTATAAAAGCTCGAGTTGTTGTCACGTCTTGTCAGTCGGTGTCGCTC
>NW_017296752.1:55136-56127 GCF_001594075.2 Trachymyrmex cornetzi | reverse complement strand
CTAAAAAGTGACTCACTGTGTCTGATACCGACTGGTCAACATATCAGGAACCGGTTCTTGAATTATTCATGATAACGTTTGCGATACGGTACTTTGTAATTGTGGTGAGCGTCCCTATTTTCAGGATAATTAATTATATATTATTAAAGTTTCTTGATAAATTAGTTTCTATATTCTTTAATTTGACATTTTTAATATTTCCCTTCTTTTTCATTTTCTTTTCTTTCTTTTTATTTAATTCTGACATTTAAATTCTCGATGTAGGGGAGCTCACCATGACAGGATAACTCTTACTTTATATATGTTAGTGTGTGTTTGTTCTGAGGAAGGCTCAAAAATGAGTCGAAACATGTAAGCGCGTTTAGTGAATAAAGAAGTTTCATTCTTTATAAGTGTATTATTTGCGCGACGTCTTCTGCACCCGACTCCTAGTGCCCTTACTCTTTCCAATTCTTTGATTTGTAAGGAGTCTTGATTAGTTTGATTTATTAACGGATTTAAACATTTATGTGAAAAATGTTGCAGCAGTAGTAAATGTATTAATGCAAGTATTTAATGATTTATTTAAATTATAGAATTTTATTATTAACAACAGACTGTGTAACTTATTTGTTTTTATTTCTATTATTACTTTATTATATTACATTATAAGTATTACATTATACGTATTTTTGAAATTACGTATTTGAAATTTCACTGAAATGAGTTTCAAAACTTAGAACAATTTCAGCAAAATTTTTCCACCAGGGTCTTTGTAATCTTTTGTAAGAATGTGATAATTAAAAAATTACTCAGGAAACAAATTCTATAATTTAAATAAATCATCAAATACTTGCATTAATACATTTACTCAGGGAATGGAAAGTTACTTTTTAAAAGTAACAAGTTACAGTTACTCGTTACCGAGTAGGAAAAGTAACAAGTTACCGTTACTAGTTACCGATTTTTAAAAGTAACTCGTTACAGTTACCGTTACTTGAGAAAGTAACTT
>NW_017296752.1:38833-54586 GCF_001594075.2 Trachymyrmex cornetzi | reverse complement strand
CAAAGAAAAAAAGTAACGCAGTTACTAGTAAAGTTACCAAAAAAGTAACTTGTAACTGTAACTTCGTTACAAGTAACGAGTTACTTCCATTCCCTGCATTTACTACTGCTGCAACATTTTTCACATAAATGTTTAATTTTTAACACATAATGCATCATAGAAGGCGTGGTTTAGAAATTTGACTGTCAAACCGATAAGCCATGCCAAAATCGCACGTTTCGAGCGAATTTCGCATGATAAAGTGGAGTACTTTATGCGTACTGCGCTCGTGCGGCTATCGTAAAAAGCTGGTACGACCATAGCACGCATCTCATTCTTTTTTTTTCTTAGAGATTTCTCGTGCCATGATTGCATGATTTCATGCATAAACAGATTGAACGATGGTGCTATTAGCGCATTGAAATAGACCACGCGATAGTAGTATCGACTGTCCGTGCCAAAATCGTAACAGATTTCTCTCCGTGTGGATGGATGATTCTGAATCTCGGATGATGATTCTGAATGCAGTAAGTAGACCGCGCGCCAGTCGAAATATTGCTTACTTCAGTAAGCATTTGACTCACTCACGTGCGCAGCGATTCTCCAAACTGAAGAAGTATTTCAATAAAATTTACCAGCATGGAAAACGATAGAAATGTTTATGATGAAATCGCATATGCTAATAAAGTGGAAAATACAATACAATTATTGATGCTGGGCAAGACAAAACAATATCTTTGTCGCTCTCAAGATGAGTTATAATTGATGAATGGAAAATGCGATTATTGACGCTGGGCAAGACAAAACAACATCTTTGTCGCTCACAAAACAAGGTCATAACTGATGAGCTGAAAATTTGTGATCAAATTTTATACTGCAACTGGCTGAAAAAGTGAAAAGTTTCAAGTTTTCTAAAAGAGCACAGTTTACTGGAAAGAAAATTGTGGAATTTGTGGCAGAAAAGATTCGTGATTTTAATTTCAAAGAAGATGAAGAATTACTTTTGATGGAAGAACACATCACGCAAGAAGGTATTAACAAGACTAATTCTAATATTTCATTACCAATTTATTGCACTGTATAAATATCAATTATAAATGTCAATTATTATAATTTACTAGAATACATAATTAGCGAAATAATTGCCAATATAATCCGTATGTTCAAATAATCTGTTTGCAAAAATGTATACATTAGTGCAATTATTCATAATTAATACTTCATAAAAAATATATTTAATTAATTATTCATAAAAATATATATTAATTATTGAAAAATGAAATTAATTTTTAATTTCTTTAACGAATCATTGTGATGTATTCTTCTACCAAAAGTAATTTTTCATCTTCTTAAAAATGAAAATCACGAATCATTTCTGCCACAAATTTCTCAATTTTCTTTCCAATAATCTCTACTCTTTCGGAAAACTTTCCACTTCTTCAGCCAGTTGTAGTTTGTACAAAATTTGACCACAAATTTTCAACCCATCAATTATAACTCATCTTGAGAGCGACAAAGATATTGTTTTGTCTTGCCCAGCATCAATAATTGTATTGTATTTTCCACTTTATTAGCATATGCAATTTCATCATAAACATTTCTATCGTTTTTCAGACTGGTAAATTTTATTGAAATACTTCTTCAGTTCAGAGAATCGCTGCGTACGTGAGTCGAATACTTACTGAAGTGAGCACCATTTCGACTGGCGCACGGTCTACTTACTGCGTGCAGAATCATCATCCGAGATTCAGAATCATCCACCCAAGTATAATGTTATCTTTAACATTCGGTAAAATAAAATGAAATTTATAAAGATATTGATATTTTACACACACACACACACCCACGCCCACGCCCACGCCCACGCCCACGCCCACGCGCACGCGCACGCGCACGCACGCACGCACGCACACAAAATACAGTACGTTTTTTAAATTATTATAATAATTATTTAAAAGATCGATTTCTTCGAAACTGTGGGCCAATGGCTGAAACAGCTGGACACGTATCGTTTTTTTTTCGCTCAAGAAGCCTGTAAAAAGCGCATCAAAATCCTTGACACTGTCATCTGGTGCTACCCTTGTGAGTTAAAAATAATACCATTCATGCATTTGCGCGGACATCAAGCAATTCGCGAGGGTGAAAAGCAATCAGTGACATCGATCGAATCACAAAGATGTGAGAGATACAATGTAATCAGCAACAACCGAGTGAAACGAAGCCAGAGAAGGGGAGTTTGTAACGTGTGGAGGGAGCATATTGTAAAACTTAACTGAAGTATAAAAAAAGGCTGCACGGAATTTAGCAGAGCGATGACAGGGAATGGATAAGTTATTTTGATAACGAGTGTCAGGAGGGTCAGAGGAAGAGTGAAGTTCTGAACTAAAATACAGAAGAGGTTACGTAAATAGGAAGGAGTACTGATCCTAAGAATACAGAAAGTAAGATAACACAAGTGAAGAACGAAACGCTGGCGGATTTTAAGCCATCCAAAGCTTAAGAATAAAGAAGTTATATCGAATTTACGAACACAATATGAAAAACGAAGACAGAAGCTCTGAATGTGTTGGCTGCGACTGAACAGTTGCAGACTGAGAGCAGGAACGTATACCACATCGGCATAGTCAAACAATGAGATAACCAGTGATTGAGAGACATGCCAATTTTTGCAAAGTAGAGAATATGGCGAAAAAGGGATAGAGGAGGCGAAGTCAAGAGTAAGCGGCCGTATATTTGGTGATCACGTGCGATTCGAAAGAGCATGAAGCAGGGTTGGCAAAAACCAAGTTTTTCCAGAAAAATCCAATTTTTGGGGGTTTTTGTGGGTTTTTGTTCTAGGCACAGTATAACCAGTAGGGGCACTCCGTGTCGTCACTTTTCATCTCCGCGTCGCAATCACGTGAGCATCTGCCATCTGTGCGTGCATCTATGTACGTTTCTGTATCTTATATTTCATTGGATCCGGCCCAAAACAAAAGCTACGCAGCCATATCTACACGAACGCGCATTTTTTCGCTGAGTGCCCCTACTGGTTATACTGTGGTTCTAATACAGCCATTTATTGTTTTAAAAGCGTATCTGTTCGACAAAAACACAACCTCAAAAAGTCGTCTCAAACAGATACTACCAGGCTTTAGAACTAGGATTTTATTTATTAATATCATTTACGTAATTACAGCGCATATTTATAGTGAATCAGTGATATATGTAATCGATAAGACTGAGTAAGACAGATTTCCTAACCTAACTTCAATAGTCGTCAATTTTAACGTTTAATATCTCGGTTGGCGGGTCAGAGCGACACTTTTTTCTGCCAGATATTTTCGTTTCATGCAAAAATGCGTCGAATAAGCTTGATTTTATTGATTTTTCAGCTACGGCATCTATTCTGTATAAATTACTATGGATAATATTAATAACAAAACTAACAAAAGAGGTAACGGATGAGGGGCTAGTTATGGAACTGTGGCGTCAAATATCGCCACGACAAGTAATTTAAAGGCGTAGCATTGATAGTAAGGCACGCCGAGAACAATATTGACTGTGCACAAACGCACAGGCGAAGCGAATCAGCTGAGGCATTTAAATGCCTCTGTCGAGTAAGCGATTAGCCGTGATATATTAAATTGTATCAGATAGCGAAAATTCAGGAAAACAGTTAGATTATAAATCATTTAAAAATAACGTTAAAATCAGAAACAATAACAGCGTCGGAAAGACAAGAGAATAAACAAAAAACATGTAGAACAATAGAAATAAAAGACTTCTAGAAGATTCGAGAAAAATAAGTCAGGGGGTCATGCGAGACTCCGGCGCGAGAGAACAAGGAACTCTGCTGTGAAACTTCGGAGAGATCGGACGTGTAGACGAATAGTCTGAGTTAAATTAAACAAAGAGTCTATCATAATTGTGCCGTTCGATATTCTTATACTTAATCCTTTCCGAACTATCGCCGGGCCTTTCGCATATAATTACCGACTTCCTTCTCGAGGATACACGCTATTCTAAGAAATTATATTTAGTCAATTAACAACTAAAAAAGACCTAAAATCCCAAAGAACTAATAATGGTGGTGGTCGAAGAAAATGTCAAGAACGCGATCATATTATTGATAAGCGTTGCAAATAATGTCACATTCAAATTACTTCCGGAAAAGTAAAAATAGAACGGATTAAATCACATTTAAAAAAGTGTCAAAATTATTTACGACAAAAAACATCTAATATTAGTAATACCGAAAGTGATGAACATGAATTAGAAATTATTGATAGCGCTAATAGCGGTATTAATAACAACATCATATTTGACTCAACTGATATATGTAGTAGCAACGATCATTATAACATAAATAATACCAGGTATGTAAATATAAAACCGGAATTTTTTAATAGAAAATACACGTTTATTGCATGAAAATGATAAAAAATATTTTATTCGAAGTATTGCCCATCGCTAGCTATACATTTTTCCCACCTGTCTGACAATTTGTGGATGCCACGCCAAAAAAATTGTTGCTCTTTTGAGCCAAACCAGTCTAACCATTTTCGTACATCTTCGTAAGAAGTGAAGCGCAGCTGAGCAAGTACATGTCCCATCGATGCAAATAAGTAGTAATCGGACGGAGCCAAGTCTGGTGAGTAAGCCGCATGTGAAAGTATTTCCCAACCAAACGCCTCAATCGTTTCCTTAACCAGTTTTGCTGTGTGTGATGGTGCATTATCATGAAGCAAAATCACTTTGTGTTGCCTTTTTTGATATTCCGGTCGTTTTTCACGCAAAGCTTGATTCAAATTGATTCAAATTGATCATTTGTTGTCAGTAGTGTTCAGTATTAACGGTTTCGCCAGATTTTAGCAGCTCATAATAGATCACACCTTTCTGATCCCATCAAACACAGAGCATTGTCTTCCATCCATAGCGATTTGGCCTTGCAGTCGATGTCGATGGTTCGCCTGGAGTTACCCATAATCTTTTACGCTTAGGATTCTCAAAATATATCCACTTTTCATCGCCAGTCACAATTCGATGGAGAAATGACTTTCTTTTGTACCTGGCAAGCAGCATTTCGCAAGTGGTTTTTCGGTTTTCCTGCTGTCTTTCATTCAGTTCATGTGGAACCCATTTTCCCATCTTCTGGATCTTTCCCATGGATTTCAAACGTATGGAGACGGCTTCTCGTGTCACATTCAATTGATCCGCGAGTTGTTGTTGAGTTTGAGCGTCATCCTCATCCAACAATGCTTGCTGTTCGCTGTCTTCAAACTTTTTCGGTCGTTTTTCATATTCTTCGTTTCTCACGTCAAAATCGCCACTTTTGAATTTTTTAAACCACTCAAAGCACTGTGATTTACTAAGAGCATTTGGCGTCAATGATGCGGTCTTACGGCAACTACATTGACAGCTATGGCCATCTATTGGTAAATTCCGGTTTCATATTTACATACCTGGTACATCAGATGCAACATCTACATCAACAATTATAATTAACGAACTAGGCGAAACTCAATCAGCTACAAACGTTCTTGAATCGGACAATAGTATGTCTCTGAAGAAAAAGAACATAAAGAGAAAACGGTTAGTACACAGTAAAAGAAAATTTAAAATTTTAAAATTTAGTATATTTTAAGTGTCCTATTCCGACATTTTTACAAAAAATAAATGATATTATTTTTTGTATCTAAATAAAGATTTTGAGAAAACCGTTTTATATTTTGCGAACAAGTTACTTATCGTATATGTAATGACTAATTCTAGTAATAACTAAAAATATACTAGAATTACTAGAAATGTTAAATAGAATTTAAAAAAGCAGCATTCTAAAACTCGAAGAGAAAAGGATTCTTATGTGGGCATTAACATTATATAGTTTTATTCGACGTTTGAAATAATTGAGGTGTAATACTGACTGTTCTAGCTAATTCTTTCTTTTTTATTTAAAATGATTAAATTTAATGTAAGTCCGTCAATCAAATGCTTGCTCGTGAATAAATTCACTAAACGTAGTTTTAATACTTAATCTTGTGTATTTTATCAGCTATGTGTCATTTTGACTAATAAATCAATATAATAAATGGACTAAAATTGGTCCATTTATTTATTAGCATATTATGCATATTAATAAAATCTAATATATAAATTATTATTTTCAATAGTGTAACAACAGTATCACAAAATTCAATGGAAAACATATAATAAAAACATAACCGTATAAACATATAATAAAAACAAGTAAAGAAAAAGCTATTAAAATCGATGAAAAAATTGCAAATTTTTTCTATGCTTGCAACATTTCCTTTCAAATTGTGGAACATCCTGCATTTTGTGAAATGCTTAATGTACTACAACCTGGTTATAAAAAACTTAATCGTAAAGATCTAGGAGGATCGCTGCTGGATAAAATTAGTGAACAAATCGATTAAAAACTGCAGATTTATTAGATGATTATTCCAACAGACCAATTACTATTCTGCAAGACGGATGGTCTAATATAAAAAATGATCCGATTATTGCAACTAGTATCCATACTGGCAGGGATTCCTATTTATTATCTGTAATAGACTGTGAGGCTGAAAAAAAACAGCGCGATACTGTACAGAGATTTTATTGAAGGTCATCGAATTGTGCAAAACTAAATATAAAAAAGATGTATTTGATGTAGTTACTGACAACGAGAACAAAATATTATTACTTAGAAGAAATATACAAGAAAAGCACCCCAAAATTTTAACATATGGATGCAGTTCGGACTATTTAAATTTAATAGAAAGTTCAGTAACTCCTAAAACTGTAATGAAACATTTAGTTGAGATTCAAACATATTGGCGTAATCACCACCAACCACATGGATGGTTACGCCAGAAGAACGGAAAAATGCCTCAAATTACGAATGATACTAGGTGGAATTCACATTTAGCATGCGTACAAACATATAAGCAAAATTATATTATATTATATATCGAGAACTTATAAAAGAATATCCGGACGAGATAAACGATAACATCAAACGAAAAATTGATGATATAAACATCTATAAAAACTCCCTGGACTTGGAAGAGCAACTTAAAGTTGTAGGTGCATCACTTGATCTACTGCAAGGAGATACTGTTACTCTGGCTAATGCAGTTGATTTATGAAGAAAATTATTGAACAATACGAACATACAGCTCTACAAAGAAAATATCAATACAAGGTTCAGACAAGCAATGCAATCATTTCACTTTTTAGCGTATATGACAGATCCGAAATATCTAGGTGAATATACTCAGTAAATTATTATTATTAATAACAAATAACTAAACTCTCAACCTGAGACATTACTAAATTAAAAATATTTTTCGACTTTTAATGCAATGCACTAATGTACTTAACCCCGCTTCACAATAGACTTTCCAATTTCCGTAACTATAAATATTCAATATATATTGGTTAATTTGGTTAGAACTTAGGAACTCAAAGAAAATTTATCAATATGCTTTCAAAATATTACGATTACAAAATCTATTATAAATCATGCTCGCTTTATTTTTTATTTTTAGAAAATTCGTTACCAATTGAATTGGAGAATGAAGCTGAAAGTTTTGGCTGGCCGAAAATTATCCTGAATATTTAACTGGTCTAATGTTATTTAAAATAAGAGATACTGAATTTTATCCGAAGACTTTTCACTTCATCAATTATAAAAGATATGCTAGCTCATAAGTGATGGAGAATTTTGAGCATAAAATTTAAAACAGATACTGACAACAACCAAAAACAAGAAATGTGTATTTTTTTTCAAAATTACATAGTTGCCCAGCTAGTTCTGCAGCTATCGAAAGAATGTTCTCATAATTTGGCTTCATATGGAGTAAGATGAGAAATAGGCTGGGAGCAAAAAAAGTTGAAAAACTTGTTAAGATATATCGATATTGACAAATCAAAAACAAAACCAAAGATTTAGATTTTTAATCAGATATTTTTAGTTTTCATGAGTTCAGTTTTATTTATTTGATTAGATATTTAAACAGATGTTTTTACTTCTCATGTTTTTATGACAGTGTTCTAATATTAGGTGTACAACTTCGCTTCTACCGTTTTTTTTCCCGAAATTCGAGGCTTTATTGTAAAAAACTGGTTATACATTTATGATTCAAAGTATTGTCCATCACTGGCCACTACTTTCTCCCATCTTTCGGGCAGCGTACAAATCTCGCGTCGAAAAAACTGGTCATCTTTTGAGGCGATCCACGAATCGAACCAATTTTTTACTTCTTCATAAGACCGGAAGTGCTGGTCAGCCAGGCCGTGCCATTGATCGAAACAAGTGATAGTCAGAGGAAGCAACGTCTGGAGAATACGGCGGGTGGAGTAGGACTTCCCATTTCAACGTTTCCAAGTATATCTTGACCACTTTCGCAACATGGGGTCGAGCATTGTCATGCTGCAAAATCACTTTATCGTGTCTCTCATTGTATTGCGGCCGTTTGTCTTTCAATGCTCGGCTCAAATGCATCAATTGCGTTCGATACCGATCGCCTGTGATTGTTTCAGTCGGTTTTAACAGCTCATAATACACTACGCCGAGCTGGTCCCACCAAATACAGAGCATGATCTTGGAGCCGTGAATATTCGGTTCGGCCGTCGACGTGGAAGCATGGAAACTCCCCATGATTTTCTGCGCTTGGGGTTATCGTAATGAACCCATTTTTCGTCCCCAGTCACAATACGATGCAGAAATCCCTTCCGTCTTTGCCTTTCAAGCAGCTGTTCACAAGCAAACAAACGCCGTTCAACATCTCTCGGCTTCAACTCGTACGGCATCCAATTTCCTTGCTTCTGAATCATTCCCATGGCTTTGAGGCGTTTTGAAATGGCTTGTTGAGTCACTTCCAATGATCGTGCCAATTCTTCTTGATTTTGACACGAGTCTTGATCAAGTAATGCCTCCAATTCTGCATCTTCGAAAACCTTCCTCTCTTCCACCGCTATGCCGATCTTCGACGTCAAAATCACCGTTCTTGAAGCGTTGAAACCACTCACGACACGTTCTTTCACTAACAGCGGCCTCATCATAAGTATTTGAGAGCATTCGATGAGTCTCAGTCGCAGATTTCTTTATATTGAAGCAGAAAATTGAAACCTTCCGTAAATGACGAGAATTTGGCTCGTAAACTGACATTTTCAATCGAGAATAACTTTATGATGCAGACACAAATCGACTAATGTTTCTATGGGGTTACATTGATAGATGCCCATGTTTATTGTATGACGTTTGTTTATTGTTGATCTATTTATTTCGACCACCACTTACCGCTAAAGCCATCTATAAGAAAACAGCGGAAGCAAAGTTGTACACCTAATATAACAAAGTTTAAATTTTTTTTAATTTTAGCTAGTCTAGCTAGTTTAGCTTCTTACCTCCTGGTTTACCGTATTACTATTGCAATTGAGTGCAATATTATATATATTTTTGTAGATGGATATAGTCAGTTATATGTATTACATAACTTACATATGTAATATGAGTTTAATAAATTGATAATCAAGTATGATAAGTGTTATTTTTATTGAGTGGTTTTGTTTAAAAAATTAAAAATGCAAAGGTATATTAACAAAACACAATGAAATTTGATGCAAACACACAGGGTGTTTGATAATTCTGTCGACAACGCTTGTGAATAGACAGAGCGGACCAAAGTCGAAAAGTCCTCTACCATTTTGCAATTTTAGCAATAGTTAATAAGATATTAATTACTAAAAATCTGGGTTTTTGTAATTTGCACTTGGGTTTTTGTACAAAAATCCTGTGGATTTTTGTAAACTGGGTTTTTCTATGCCAACCCTGCCATGAAGAATTTAAGTGAACGCCTAGAATTCTAATGGAGGAGGAGCAAAGAATTGAAATTGAATTAATATTGACATTAAAGGAATGAACGAGATAGTAATACAGATGTGATCCGACGATGAGCAGGGAAGATTTGAAAGGATTCAGATGTAGGGCATTAGGAGAGGTCCATGTGATCTCTAGAGAAAATCATTGATACTAGAAACAAAGTATTAAATAGCAAAATGTAAGCTCACCGTGTATGAGATAACGGCAATTATTGCATTAGTACCCATCGCAAAATCATCCATATTAATATTATCGTAATGTACCGGCCTAAAGAGTGGTGTGGCAGGTGTTTGCAGCCTGTACATTTTCGTTTGTGATTGCTGTTGCCAATTATGGCACGGTGTAGCCATCGTTTGTTTACCCATCTGTGAAGTTATTGAAAAATTTATATATTTCAATCAATGTGCTATTAATGCATTTACAGTCTGCAAAATTCAGATACGATTCGGAAGTTTTAATTTTAGGATTATTATATTATTATTAATAATCTGCAGAAAAACAAGAAAGCCAATGTAAGCCAGCCACAGGTTGTTCATGTGTAAGAATTCTTTATATTTGAAGTGAAATAATAATTACAGACATTTTGACCCTTATTATTGGGTTATCTTCAATATAGATTTGAAACAAATTCATCCATTAATAATTAAAAAGTGTATACAATCGCTTAATACATGGGTCAGACGAAACAATTATTAAAAACTAGATTATCTGAACATCATAATCACATCAATAGACATACTAATCAACACTCTGTTATTACGAATTACATAAATTGAAACTCAATCATGAATTTGATTGAAACAACATTAGAATTTTGAATGAAGAAAAACCTATAATAAGCGATCAATCTCAGAATCGATTTACACAAAAAAATAAAAAAATGGATTAAATTTACAGGACGATACTGTTGGATTCTTTATAGTTATTTTAAAAAAGATTAATTTTTCTAAATTTTAATAGATAATGTTCTATACTCAGTTCTTGTAATTTTATTTACATTAAAATAAACAATAACGGACTCCTGACAAATCGAATTACAAACACGAAAATATATAGGCATATAAGAGTCAGGTGCGGGTATCGGTGCGCAAAGAAATTATACATGTAGTTAATAAAAAATGATATATAATCTAAATATAAAAATAAATAGTTTACAAAAGATAACACGTTTCGGCTCTAGCTTTGAGCCCTCTTTAGATCATATAATAAATAAACGCGTTAAAATATAGTCAAATACGTATAGATATACTGTTTCTGTACATGATCAATGTATCATTTGCAAGCGGTTGGCTGATCGAGTGAAAAAGATCAACATATAAGGGCTCAAAGCTAGAACCGAAACATGTTATCTTTGTAAACTATTTATTTTTATATTTAGATTATATGTCATTTTATTAATTACACATGGACGTATCCAAGGGGGTGGTTTTGGGAGTTTGAATCCCCCTTTACCTGAAATTTTTTATTAATTATTTTATTTTGAGAAGGTCCCGTTAGCACACATTACGATAGAACACATCCATTCACAGTTAGTGTCTAATAATTTTTTACTGCTTTACTAATAAAAATATTTTATTTTGAATTGGCAATGTACAGTCGGTCATAGAAAGTGCAACACTTCTTTTTCGATGAGTTTCGAAACTCAGCTGCTCATACAGCGGTTCGACATAAATGGTTAGATCCTTAAATAAGAACCAATCGCTCGCTGAACAAATTATATTCTAAAACCCACCGAGAAAAAAGTATTACAACCTTTCTGTGACCGGCTGTACATGCTCTATCGAACTCCTCTCTTTCATTTTTAAATGTAAAAAACACACAATTTTTAACTTTGTGTGAGTTTTTTGCTGTTACATAAAATATTTTTTTCTTCTCGTTATAAGACCATATAAGTAATTTTTAATACTTTTGTTCGTTCGAGCTTTGACAAAATATGCGATATGTAGGGAAAATTTTCGTAAAGTTTTTGTCCGCGTGAAAAACAAAACATACGCTATAATTGATACATCCTTGTAATAACTGTATTATCCTTAAGTACAGATACAAAAGAAAAAGACATATAAAAGTCAAAACAACTTTGTTAAAATTTTCTGTGCGTCAAGACATACAATGTATTTTTAATAATAAATCTTAGAACGAAATTATTCGAGAAATGCAACAATTATATGAGTCAAAATACTAAAAACCTTATTACATATTTCGACTTTTCGATCAGGCCATCTTCAGATAAAATATTTAAATATTGTGAACATTAAACTAAAATAATATGTATGTAATCAAACGAAGAATACTCCTCTCCAAGCGTGGCAACACGTTGATAGCAAACGATTGCCCGATCGATTGTATTATAACGTCATAATATTGAAATAGATCTTTCTTAAATAATAAGACCAGGATAATATCGTTAAGCCAAAAAACACTCATCATGACATACCGGAAAAAAAACACTTCCTCCTTAGAACATATACTACTGGAAGCGGAATTGCCTATGCTACCCATCAATCGTATTGAGTACAATTTAAGCTCATTTTTTTCGGTAAGATGTCTATTTTAAATTATCTTATGTCATTTTTTACTTTCCGATGCACTCAAAACGACGGCAATAAAAAAAGTACCTATTTTTGCAGTTTTTTCAAGAAATTTCACTCATCTTCGAACCGCTGTATCTCCGGTTCATAGTACAAAGCTCGTTAAAAACTCATTTTATAGGAAATTTCAGCAGCAACAAACAAACTCTCTTGTCATTTTTCAATATCTCTTTTCGTTTTCGAGTTTTAATCGAAAAACCAAAAAAAAAAAAAACTTTATTACTTAATTTCTTCCAAGTGCCCCCCTTAATGTTGTAGCACTTTTAAATTTAGTCTTTTTATACCTCAAACTGTCGATTAAAACAATAAAATACTTGTAAATAATTTCTTTCTTTTTGACCGCCATGTTCATCTCTGACGACTAGCCTAGTAAACATGTTCGCAATAACATCATCGTCAATATATGTAATGTAAGTTTTACTTTACATTCGTTTGTCATCGGTCTATTTCTTATGGCTTAGGGCTGAAGTTTTACAATCGTATTATAGACACCACTTTGGCAAAAATTATTGCAATATAGTTAAAAATTCCATTATATTGAATTGATTTTATTTTTTAAAGTACTATAATATACTGTTTGAAAAAACTATTTATGGTAAAATCTAATTATATAAGTAAAATCCAAGTGGTATTATTATTTTTGTTATTTACTTATCTCTAATGATATGTATCATGAGTATAAAAGATTTGATATTAACCAAATTAACGCCAAGTTAAATTCCTCAAAATTTTATGTATCGATCGTAAAAAAGATTTGATATCAACAATTGGCGCCAAGTTAAATTCCATGTAATTCAGATACCAAATTAAATAAATAATATTGACTTTAATGATATGTATCATTCCTATAAAGGGTTTGATATATCAAGAACTGGCGCCAAATTCCATTTCTTTATTTACTTAAAATCCAAATAATATTATCTTTAATTTTTGTACAATGAAACCTAAGTGTACGTATATCTTATTGAAGGATCTTTCTATTCCAATCCAAATGGTTTAAATTCCTCTTAAATGAAATTATTATATCACAATTCATTCACACACAAAGACATTTTCTCTTCCAATTAAAGTAGTGGGTATTTAATTCTCTTTCAAAATAATATACAAAATGTTATCACAAAGTTGTGTTACCTTGCTCAATTTAAGTGTTATCACAAAAATTAAAGAGTTAATAAAGTATAAAATGAAAAAATTTAATTTAAATAGAAAAATTTTTCATGTAAGAACACTTGGCGTTGCTAAATCTCGATCTCGATATAATAACATACTAAGATATGAATGTAATATTTAGAAAAATAAGTGATGTAATACTAACTATATGGCTAGTACCTATAAGAGGAAGTGAGAGGAAGCCGTCCCAGAACCACGGTGCGAGAATATATTTCTTTCTCTTTCTAAGTTTACTTTGAGTATCGTGCGCATGCGTTGGATTGATTGCCTCCGCCAATAGGAAAATAGAATATACTTCAGCATATGTGAGATCAGTGAGAAGATGCGAAAAGGTTATGCTCGTTATGCTTATTAGATATGATTAATGTTATATACAGGCAAAATGTGATTAATGCTATATATAGACAAAATGGTCCAGATATGTTATTTATGTGGTAAAAAGCCTAATGCGACTGAAAACATTAGTTTGCACAGGTATAAAATCAGTTATATGAACGATTAATATTTACTGTGGCTTGTTTACGACTTGATGCTCTCTGAATTTCCTCAAGTGAAAAATTTCACTCTTCTAAGTGCAAACAATTTAAATTTGGCTGTTATTTTTAGATTTCCAAAAGAACGACAGCTTCGTTTAAAATGGTTAAATGCCTGTAATTTATCCGAAGCTGATGATGTATCAAAGGTGTACATTTGTTCATGTCATTTCAAGGATAAAGAGAAAAAAATTAAGCAGTTACGGGGAAAGTTTTTTGGAAACTGTCTACTTTCAGGAGTAGTTCCTTCTATATCAGTGACAAATGCCCAAAAAGTCATGTACATCAGTAATGAAACTGTCCAACGTCAAGATATATCCATCGGGGAAAGTGTATCATCTGAGGGAAAGATGATCTGCTATGTCAGTAACGAGCTTGCTACAGTTGTAGACGTAAAAGTCGATTATCATCAATCACCTGCATTGTGTGTGTTAGAGGATATCGTAGAACCCACAGATAATGCCAGTGAGAATATACCACATGTATCATCAGGAGAAAATTCGAACAACATTGAAGCTCTTAATGATGATACTGAAGGTATTTATTAAACAGTTATAATATTAATAAAATCCTGATTATACTGTAAATTAAAAATCGGAATTTGAGAAATTGTACATCAATATTTGTTTTTCTTTGTTACGAATCGAGTAAATTGAAATGATAAAATTAATGTCTATACATAATATATAATACAATATTATGTGCCTAAAAACGCCTTTAACGATGAAAAAAATTTCAGAATATGAGTCTAATATGTGAATAAGATTTAAATTCAGCGAATGGGTACAATATTTTGCTTCTCGATCGTCTTCGTTTTGGATCGTGCTCACCACGAATACACCGTGACAAGACTGCACGAGCACAATACTATAAATTTAATCATTGGCTGCGTTCAATAGAGAAAGCAGATTTGCAACTGCTGTAAAATTCTTTAATATGATTGGTCTTGCCCTTAGTTCCTCACTGGATCTAAATGTATAAACCAATCATATTTAAGAATTTTACAACAGTTGCAAAACTGCTTTCTCTGCTGAACGCAGCCATTGTATGAAATTTATAGCTCTTAAAAAATTATACTGACGATGAAACAATGTATCAACGTGCATCAATGTTTATCAGCTTTTCTTGCATTTTTCATGCCTGATATTTTGACAATTGTAACATAAAAAATACTTAATGTAATAATGTAATTACATATTGCAATAAAAAATTGGAGTTAAGAAAATACAGTAGTAATACAATTATTTTTACTATTTCAAATTAAATTTAATATCAAAAAATTCTTCGATACTTCTTATTTTCTTCATTCCAGAATTTATATATGCATATATGTCACATTTATACAGGGTGTTTCCAAATTAAATGGCAAAACTTCGGGAGCGTGTAGAGGAGTAAAAAACTAAGAAAAAAAGTATAGACATATGCTCGTTTTTGCTCTGTTCCAGAGAAAATCGAAAAAAAATGTTTACATTTCTTGCCATATCTAGCACCGACATATTTGATTACATTTTCCACTTTCTGTTATAAATTTGTCAGTCGCTCTTTGAAAGCCTTTAACAGTAGATGAATTTTGTCTTTTGCAATATGCCGCGTACGTATTCTAATAGTGAAT
>NW_017296752.1:33328-37966 GCF_001594075.2 Trachymyrmex cornetzi | reverse complement strand
AAGAGGTGCACATTTCGAACAAAATCTTCATTAAAAAGTTTGTAAATAAAATAATTAAAATAATAAATTAAATTATATTTTTTTCTTTTTCCGTGATTTCCTGCGAAACAAAGCAAAAACGAGCATATGTCTATAGGACTTTTTTTCTTAGTTTTTAACTCCTCTACACGCTTCCGAAGTTTTGCCATTTAATTTGGAAACACCCTGTATATTTATTGTACGATTTCTTTGTACAGAATATGTTGCCCGACAATGTAAAGGAGATTCTTCAAAGGAAATTGAAAGGTAAAGGAAAGTATTCTCCAAAATTAAGAAGTTTTGCATTGACATTACACTTCTATTCGCCTAAGGCGTACAATTATGTGCGAAAAACATGAACGAATCTTCTTCCTGCCCCGTCTACAATAAAAAGTTGGTATCAAGTTATCGATGGATCACCGGGCTTTACAAAGGAGGCATTAAATGCCATTGCTCTCCGTGCTAAAGACTCGTCGAAACCCGTTATAGTTAGTTTGGTCTCAGATGAAATGGCCATTAGGGAACAAGTTGTTTTTCACCAAGGTACATTCCATGGAGGTATAGATTATGGTGCTATACAGGAACCTGGCCATGATAATGATTCTTTACGAACAGCTACAAATGCCTTAGTATTTATGGCCGTTTCATTAAATGATAGTTGGAAGATACCAATTGGGTATTTCTTGATTCATTCCTTAAATGGTTCGGAACGCGCAAATTTGCTAACTCAGGCATTAAATTATTGCATGATTGTAATTGCAAGATATACTCAACAACATTCGACGGAGCTGCAAGCAACTTCGCCATATGCACAGCTTTGGGAGCTAATTTTAAATACGGAACTCCGCAATTCAAACCATATTTTATTAACCCCATAACATCTGACAAATGTTTTATATTCTTAGACTTTTGCCACTCGTTTAAATTAGTAAGGAGTATTCTCTCGGCGATAAAAAAATTTTAACCACTACTAGCGGTGAAACTATTAAATGGGAGTACATGGAGCGATTATGTGAATTACAGTGTAAAGAAGGTTTGAGACCAGGTAATAAGCAAACGAAGAAGCATATTCAATTCCAAAACAGCCGAATGAACGTGCTACTAGCAATGCAAACACTTAGTAAAAGTGTTCACAATTCGCTGCAATTTGTTCGGACCATACCCGATCCATCCCAATTGCTGCTGAATTTAAAGATTCCCTTGCAACTGGGTTATACTACCTGAATTTTAATAACATGGCTGATATGCTCAATTGCAAGAACATTCAAAAGAAAAATATAATACACCGCTAACTGACTCCAACTATTCACAGTTGAAGTCGAACGTAGAGGAGTTCGAAGCTTACATTAACATAATTTGTAACGCATTTGGCACCCATTTTAAAAACGAATAGAAAAACTGGTTTTCTTGGGATGATTATATGTTTGAGAAATATGTTTCCATTGTTTGATGAATTGAATAATGTTGGACAAACTTATCTTCTCACATTTAAATTGTCCCAAGATTATCTTGAAACTTTTTTAGTGCAGTAAGAAACCGCGGAGGTTTTAATAATAACCCAAATGTTATTCAACTTAAGAGTGCAAGCGTACAAGCGG
Source organism: Trachymyrmex cornetzi (assembly GCF_001594075.2). Taxonomy (NCBI): domain Eukaryota; kingdom Metazoa; phylum Arthropoda; class Insecta; order Hymenoptera; family Formicidae; genus Trachymyrmex; species Trachymyrmex cornetzi. The sequence continues at coordinate 36,350 of NW_017296752.1, read as the reverse complement.
CTCGTGATAAGACACGAAGTTAAAGAATTCGAAAATGAAAATTGTCTCTTTGATAGAGTGGATATATTGCATGTCTCGTCAAAAGAATTTTAAGTGCTCAATTGGTGAGCCAAAACTGTTGTATGAAGCCATCGACTTTGGACACGACTACGTCAATATTTTGGGAATTGACTCCCTTTGTTGAAAACATAGTTCTCTACATTGCAGGCTACATAAGTTACAAAGTTAGAAGTATTGTACAATGTAATATATGTAAGACACAGTTGAGTGCAGATGCAGACATGTCAATGCTATCTGCAATTAAAAACCGAGGGCCATATTTGACAACGTCTCCCGATGTTCCATATGCCACATTTCAGAGAAAGTAATTAGACAGTCCTCCAACGATTTACAAGTAAAAAATGTAAAAACGATTTTGCTTAATCAAATTTTTAGTCAAATAGGCATTCCCTTTTCAAGCAACATAAAGTACGCGCAAGACGTACTGAATAATCACAGAGTTGTGTAAATATGTCATAACCTTATATTTAAGTGTAAGATTACATCACGAGGCAAAAAGTATGTCGAGTAAAAACAATTGTTAGAAATAAGTTTACTAAACTAATATTATTTAATCTCATCAATATAAGAAACTATACTATTACTTTAAATAAACTTTAATAACTTTAAATAAAACTCTCTCTCTCTCTCTCTCTCTCTCTCTCTCTCTCTCTCTCTCTAACGTTGTCTTTACTTTTTACATCTAACATATTTGTTCCAGTACTAACAAGAATACATCCTTAACAGAAATTTAATATTAATAATAACTATTGAATATTGAAAATTAAATTTGTAGTATTAAAGAATAGTTAAAAATACTTAAAAAATATCTAGTAATTGAATATCATGAAATTTCTGTAAGGGGTTGCACTGTATTCTTATACATAACATTGCTCATAACGGCAATTTTGAAAAATTATTTTATAAAATTAGGATTAATTTATTTATTCCGACAAAACTGACTCTGTTAACTGTAACAAGGTTATATCCTGAAGCAGAATCAATCACTTTTTCCTTATACATATGTTTATCCTTTTATTTATCATTGATGGAGGCGATGAATCCGACGCATGCGCACAACGTTTAAAGTAAACTGAGAAAAAGAGGGAAGTATATTCCCGTACCGTGGTTCTGGGACAGGACTTCTCTCTCAACTAGCCATGTAGTAGTATTACATATATGGGCTCGAGGACCGTGTATTCTAACGCCATATCTGCTGCCATTTTATCCAATTCATATTGAGGTATCTTCATTTTAAGAAATTCTCTTGATTATTTACATATGATGTATCATATTTACATCATATACCATATGTAGAGAAACAGGTAAACAAAAAAATATTTCTTGAAATGAAGATTCCCCGACTTAAGGGGATGCTGGAGTGTCTGTTGTACCATTAATTTTTAAAGACTTTTTTTCTCTTAATTGTGTTTATGGATTGAAAAGTCCTTCTCCACAATTAAAGTATCGACAACAACACAGACTGCCAGCTACAATTTAATACGAAAAATGAAAGAAAATTAAAAATTGTAGTTTTGTCACCGGCTCTTGCAGTCAACTCGTCACAATGTGTACTGCATATAAGAGTTTCAGATTTTACCCGTTTAAAATAGCCAGCAGCCTACAGAAAACCTCGAAGAACAATACTAAGCTTTTAGAAACGAGGTAGGGGTTTTAGTATAAAAAAAAATAGTTGCCGAAAATTTCGTTTGTATATTACAGTGAAATTGACGTGAAGTCATGAAAACGAGCAGTATTTTAGTGTCATCTATACTGCCAAGAAGAAATAATCTTATTTTGTTCTCAAAAGTTCTTTCATAAAATATTTTTGTGAAAAAGAGATATATACTTACGTTTTCTTTTTTACTTCTATTTTGAAACCAATTTCTATTATTATAAATATATAATTATATAAATAGTATTAAATAGTATTGATAACGAACAAATTCTCGATCATTTTCTTTACCAATTACCAATTTTCACAATCGAAACATCGAACAAACATTATTTCAAAACATCATTTCGTGTCATCAAATGGAAAGCATCCAATATCAAAATTGACGCTTGATATTCACCAATTTCTATCACGTGACTTATTTTGAACGCCGAAAATGAGTGTCGAGCGTCAGCATGAAAAGGCACCTTTATAAGTTGATGACAGCTAATAATGCATTACATGAGGAAAATTAAATTGTTAGAAAATAAAGAAAGTTAGTACGTACTTATTATAGCATGTACTTAATAGTACATACATTATACGTACATTATTAGACTCTATACGTAGAGTCCTAGGATTCTAATTATAGCAGTAATGAATTAAAATGGCGGTCTGATCACGTGATTTAGAAGCCAATCAAACCATACCCTTCAGTGTCGCATCTCTGATTTCTAGGGCTGTATTCAAACCATTCATTCAAACCAAACGTCAACTGGAATGTGCAGGCATCTAATCTAAACGCCTCTATAGCTATCTAGTGCCAGACGGTGCAGTCGTAGATTTTTTCGGTTGATGACGACGTATCTCATGTGAATTTCAATGAAAAGTGATAGTTCGGAAATTTGCGTCGCAATATCTCCGCTTGTAGAATACGCAGAGAAAAAATAAAAACACGTATAATACAATCGGAGTGTAAGCTATCGAGTAAGGTATACAGGGTGTCCGAAAAGTGTGGAAACGGTCGAATATCTCGAGAATACACATCGGATTAGAAATCTGAAAATATACGTATTCAATGTTTTCAAAAAGCTATCTTTTGACATCTAACATGACCCCCCACCACCCCCACCCGATGTGGGTGAAAGAGAGGGTAAGTTTAAAATTTTAAATGGGAACCCCCATTTTTTATTGCAGATTTCGCTTCTTCAGAAAAAGATACATAAATTTTACCTATTACAAACATTCTTGAGGCTTTCACGGGTGTTTCCTATATGACAATCTTGTGTTTCGCGGGTTTTCTCCGTGTTCAAATCCATTCTTGGAATG
>NW_017296752.1:30354-31121 GCF_001594075.2 Trachymyrmex cornetzi | reverse complement strand
TCGCCCTGATGAAGTGAACTGCAAGGTTCACGAAACGTTGGCATTCCAAGAATGGATTTGAACACGGAGAAAACCCGCGAAACACAAGATTGTCATATTACAAACATTGTTTTTGATGACAGATGGCGCTGTAATCAGCGAAATTAAAAAATGAGTCTAAAATATCTCAAGAAATACTCAACGGAGCATATTCTCATCCTGGAGGTGGATGGACGGGTAACTTTTCGATTTTGATTTTTTCTTTTTCTTCAAAGCCATTGTAGGTACGTCAAGTTGAATTTTTGGATTCTGACTTCACATTCGTAATCAGTGATCCCAAAAAACCCCGAGTAACAAGTTTCAATCGAATTCGGGCATATTTTTTGCAAATTTACTCGCCGTACGTAAAATTTCGAAAAATTTTGAGCTTATAGGCGCCATTGTGAACTCAAAATCGAAAAATGAAAATTGTATACAGTATACGTTTTCGAAGTTTAACTATCAGGAACACGTCTCTGATACCTTATTACATACAAATGGACCTTCCGATACTTGTCTACGTTCTTTTCTGCTAATTGTTGGGGGTTGAAATCCATGTCGAAATTCAGCACATCTCGGCGTTAAAGGTTAATACGACTTTTTCTGTAGAAGCGAAATCTGCAATAAAACATGGGGGTTTTCTCATTAAAAATTTTAAAGTTACCTACCCTTTCACCCCCAGCGGATGGTAGGTGGGGGGTAGAGTTTTTGTGTCAATGGATAGCTTTCTTGACAACCTTGAATACGTA
>NW_017296752.1:28777-30095 GCF_001594075.2 Trachymyrmex cornetzi | reverse complement strand
CTTTTTTGAAAACATTGAATACGTATATTTTCAGATTTCTGATCCGATGTGTATTTCTCGAGATATTCGACCGGTTCCACACTTTTCGGACACCCTGTATATTAAATCAATTGAGGCAGCCGTTATTGAGATCCGATAATCTCGATCTGACGCATCTCTCCGGTTCGCGTAAAGTAGCCACGGCAGTGTCGCTGCGCTTTGGCTTAGCGCCGAGACACTAACAGTGTCTCCAAATCCCAAAATTTTAATGACATTTTGATTAGTACTTTAAGGTTTTTATTATATTATTTTGTATTTGATATATTACAGATAATTAAAAATGTACTTTATAAAGATTATGCGTTTCGCGGGTTTTCTCCGTGTCTAGATTCATTCTTGGAATACCAACGTTTCGTGAACCTTGCAGTCCATTTCATCAAGGCGAGGAGCAGCCTGATACTGAGCTGTTCCTCTGGGCCGTTCCCTTTATATTACCCTACTTGTTGGAGTGTTGGGGGGAGGAGGGGGGGAGGAGAGAATTGTGAATGGGAAAACGAAAAATTCATCTTCCTAGATGTTCTTGTCTCTAAGAAAGCTGACGGTACCTTAGGCCATCAAGTATACAGAAAACCAACACATACAGATAAATACATACATGCCACCACCCAGCACAAAAACAGTCAACAATCAACTCATTTGTACATAGAGCTTTCACCATCTCTGACAAAGAACATCTACAGACAGAACTCAACCACCTAAAACTAGCCTTACAAAAAAATGAACACGACAAAAAAAAACATAATCAAAATAATCAATAAACATGCAAACAAGAAAACAAACTCTGACACACAACCAGACGAAAGAATCCTCTCTATTCTCTCATATGTCAAAGGAACAACAGATCGGATTGGCAGGATATTAAACAAACACAATATCCGAACTATTTTGAAATCACCCAAAAAGATAGGACAAATCTTAAGAAATCTTAAAGATCAAAAATCACTGAGCTCCGCAGGAGTATACAAAATACCTTGTTCCTGCGGACAAGTATACATTGGAGAAACCGGGAGAATGGCCAACCTACGGATAAAAAAACACCAACGTGATGTCAGGCTAAAACACGCCACACAGTCGGCATTATCAAAACACAACATCGAAACAGGACATCAAATACTGTTTGACAAAACGACCACAATAGCCTACCATCATACTTTCTTGGAAAGTATGATGTGATGACTAACATCACATCATACTTTCCAAGAAGGTATAGAGAAGCCATAGAGATATAAAAACATCCTAACAATCTAAACAGAGATAATGGATACAACATAAATAAAAA
>NW_017296752.1:27132-28717 GCF_001594075.2 Trachymyrmex cornetzi | reverse complement strand
CCTCGCCCTGATGAAGTAAATTGCAAGGTTCACGAAACGTTGGCATTCCAAGAATGGATCTGGACACGGAGAAAACCCGCGAAACGCATAATCTTTATAGAAAGCACCCGTGGAAGCCTCAAAAATATTAAAAATGTACTTGTTTGAGTACTCGGTTAAATACAACAGACAACTTTTAATTTTAATTATTTAACTATTGATAATATTAAATAATATTAAGCGACTATATACACTTTTTAATTATTCACAGATGAATTCGTTTCAAATCTACATTGAAGATGACCCAATAATAAGGATCGAATCGTCTATAATTTTTATTTCACTTCAAATATATGGAATTCGTACAAGCAACCTGTGGCTGGCTTACATTAGCTTTCTACTTTTTCTGCGATTTATTTTTGGAGTCTTCGATCAAGATAAAGAATTATTAATAACACTCAAATAAGTAAGTGGTATTTATATCCGCAAATACAGGCAGCAAACTTTGAAATATATTAATCTCAATAAATAGGAGAAATCAGAACGCCATGGGTCACGGAGTACCATGGGTTATTGACTGTTTAACATAATCTAGAACGTTTAAATTAATATTACTGGTACAATACGCCTGTACTTCGTTGCCCATACTTTTTATCTGATGGCAGCAATTAAATTCCATTGTATTGAAAAGTATCGGTCATTAATGGTTTTCGTGGTGCAAATAACTTTTTAATCGCATAAAAATGTTAATATTGTTTTTGTAGTAGACGATACATATATCAAGATAAGGTGCAAGTTTCAGCGCATCTTTTCTCGACTTACTAACAAAGGAAGTTTCACAACTGTCCGGAACCGATTTGATTTTCCATGAAATATGTTGTTAAATACGAAAATCTAAGAGACACGTATTTTTTTATACGTGCCCTAACTCATGTTTAAGGGGTGAAACACCTCTTTGAAAAAAAAACGGTATTTTTCTTTCGAGGCGAATATCGTCTAAGTATAAAAAATAGACAAAAAATTTTTTAACAAAAATTGTACAGTTTCAAGAGTACTTTAAAGTTACAAAGAAAAATTTTATTTATTTTTTATTTAACAAAATACTTTCACCACCCATAATTTTCTTAAATTTTCAAAATTTTTTTACCTAATTAAAGATTATTTTTTTACAAATTCAACCATGTGTAATAAAGTTACATTACGACACATCATTTTTAAGAATTAATTAGTAACGCTTCCGTATATACGCTATCCATGCCCATACGCGTAAGTAATTGTCATCGGAACAATAAAATACATAAATCAACGAATAAGGAACTATAATTGATGTAATTGATATTTGTAACACTACAAATTATAAATAACGTTAAGTTGTAATATTAAGTGTACAACTTTTGCTTCCGCCGTTTTTTTTTTCGAAATTCCGAAATTCGGCTTTGTTGTAAAAACCTGGTAATACATTTATAATTCAAAGTATTGTCCATCACTGGCCACTACTTTCTCCCATCTTTCGGGCAGCGTACCAATCCCGCGTCGAAAAAACTGGTCATCCTTTGAGGCGATCCACGAATTGATCCAATTTTTTACTTCTTCATAAGACCGGAAG
>NW_017296752.1:13335-26988 GCF_001594075.2 Trachymyrmex cornetzi | reverse complement strand
TGCAAAATCACTTTATCGTGTCTCTCATTGTATTGCGGCCGTTTGTCTTTCAATGCTCGGCTCAAACGCATCAATTGCGTTCGATACCGATCGCCTGTGATTGTTTCAGTTGGTTTTAATAGCTCATAATACACTACGCTTAACTGGTCCTACCAAATACAGAGCATGACCTTGGAGCCGTGAATATTCGGTTTGTCCGTCGACGTGGAAGCATGGCCGGGGATTCCCATGATTTTCTGCGCTTGGGGTTATCGTAATGAACCCATTTTTCGTCCCCAGTCACAATACGATGCAGAAATCCCTTCCGTCTTTGCCTTTCAAGCAGCTGTTCACAAGCAAACAAACGCCGTTCAATATCTCTCGGCTTCAACTCGTACGGCACCCAATTTCCTTGCTTCTGAATCATTCCCATGGCGTTTTGAAATGGCTTTTTGAGTTACTCCCAATGATCGTGCCAATTCTTCTTGATTTTGACACGAGTCTTGATTAAGTAATGCCTCCAATTCTACATCTTCGAAAACCTTCTCTCTTCCACCGCTATGCCGGTCTTCGACGTCAAAATCACCATTCTTGAAGCGTTGAAACCACTCATGACACGTTCTTTCACTAACAGCGACCTCATCATAAGTATTTGAGAGCATTCGATGAGTCGCAGCCGCAGACTTCTTCATATTGAAGCAGAAAATTGAAACTTCCCGTAAATGACGAGAATTTGGCTCGTAAACTGACATTTTCAATTGAGAATAACTTTATGATGCAGACACAAATCGACTAATGTTTCTATGGGGTTACAATGATAGATGCACAAGTTTATTGCATGACGTCTATGATCTATTTATTTCGACCACCACTTGCCGCTAAAGCCATTTATAGGAAAACGGCGAAAGCAAAGTTGTACACCTAATAATTTTTATTTCTCCTCAAAGTGAGTAAAACTTTTTTATTCATCTCTGTATTTACTTTATTTAAGAATCTCATAACAGTCATGAAATAGTTATTAATTTAACATTTATATTTCTTACGGATCATTTTAAAATGTGGTTATTTCCCAAATATTGGTTCTAACAGCGTTCTTCTTATCATTCATGGACTGGACATTGTCCCGTTATTTCAGATTTAACATCTACAGGAAAACATATTACTACTATGATTATATCGAAAGGCATTACGGAGAAAATACAACCATTAGATGTTTACGAATTTAGAATTTGGAAAAATTTTAAAAGATTTTCAGATATTGTTTTATTATTGGAAAGTAATACAAATTTACATGAACGAAATAATATAATAAAATTATTTATTCAATTGTCATTCCCGCGATATCACAACTTATTTAAATATTCGTGATTTAAAAGTGGTTATACAAACGAAAGATCAGAAGAATTTGAAAGTTCAGTAAAATTTAGTTTTGACAAAACTTCAACATGTGATATCGTAGGTTGTACAGTAATATAGCTGTAGTAAAATGTTTATGGTGTAAGAAGTCATTATGTTTAAAACATTTTTTCATCGAGTATTATTATTATGAGTATAATGAGTAAACGATACAAAATATAAATTTATTGTGTATAAACATTTAGAAATTATTTCATTATTAAGTACGTTTAGAAATTATTACGTAAACGATAAGTAAATAAGATATTAAAGCGTAAAACTGAAAATAACTTGAAGAGAATAATCTTAAGATATTACAAGGAAGTAATGTACAGAGATGGATAAAAAAGTTTTACTCATTTTAAGGAGACATAATAAAAATTATTATAACTTAACATTAATTATAATTTGTAATGTTACAAATATTAATCATGTCAATTTCCTTATTCGTTGATTTATGTATTTTATTATTCCAACGGCAATTACTTACGCATGTGGGCATGGATAGCGTATACGGAAGCGTTAATAATTAATTCTTAAAAATGATATGACATAATATAACTTTATTACACATGGTTGAATTCGTAAAAAAATAATCTTTAATTTGGTTAAAAAAAGAATTTGAAAATTTAAAAAAATTATAAGTGGTGAGGGTATTTTGTTAAACAAAAAAATAAACAAAATTTCTTTTTCTTTATAACTTTGAAGTACTGTTGAAATCGTACAACTTTTATTTAAAAAATTTTTTTCTATTGTTTATACGTCCGACGATATTCGCCGAAAGAACAATATCTTTTTTTCAAAGGGTTGTTTAACCCCTTAAGGGGGTATTCTCATGTGTCAGGTAAAAAATCTTTTTTTTTTTTACATATTTTGAAAGTATATCATTAGGAGAATATGATGTTAAAGTTTCATTAAAAAAGTTGGAATTAAAAAAGTTGACAATCGGTCCGCAAGCTATAAATTTCATGGAGACGCACGACAAAGCGCGCATAACAAATGCGGAGCACTGTACCACTGCGGCTTCAAAAGAGGCAGCTTTGAGGGCGGCTAGGGCAGAAGAAAACGATGCTTTTGAGGAAGCTGAAGGTCTATTGTATGGAGCAGGCATAGCCGATTAGTGTAAGTATATTTTTTCTTCGAAAAATCAATTAAGAAAATTTTAAACGCGTTTTTCTCGAAACCACTTTTTTTTGGTCGGTGCAGGTGATTAATAAAAAACTATCCAACCGATTGGCCTGAAATTTTTTGAGCATAATCTACATATGATTGGCTCTCACAGGTACCAGAATCGCTTTTTTTTAATGAAAATTTCTTATTTTTTCGACCACCACGAAAAAATTGCGATTTTTTGCTTCAAAATTTCAAATGGCCGCTTTTTTTTTTTTTTTTTATAAAAATGACCAATTCTGGTACCTGCGATAGCGACAAGCATACAGATTAAGAATCTTTTTTACTTTTTTGTTTCAGATGACAGTGTGAGCTGAAATCACTTGCACCGCTGACAATGCTTTTTTTCAAGGCACCATCTTTGACTACAGAGAGCATACACAAAATATTAATAAATTATGACCAAAAAAATTTTTTTATAAACTATAAGATGCAAGTAATAACATATAAAAAGATTAAAAAGATTGCGTTTTATTTTCTTTATAAAAAAAATTCCTAAAATATGCTTAAAATTTTGACCTTGACATGAGAATACCCCCTTAAACATGAATTAGAGCACGTACAAAAAAATACGTATCTCTTAGATTTTCGTATTTAACACGGACAGATGTGAAACTTCCCTTGTAAGTTACAAGTAATAATCTAACATTTATTTTTTATAGTTTTCTATTAAATGTATAATTAAATGCATAATTGGACCACCGTGGGTTATACATTAAATATTCACGATGAAACGGGACAATACAGAAAGCATATGTACTAAAAGGGCAATTTACTTCTAAGCAATTAATTTTATTTTATCGTAATAAATTTTTTATCTTATATTAATGGTTATTTCTTATTTGTTTTCTTATAACTTTCTATTTTATTATTTATTATGATAATTATTAGTCGTAATTATATTTTATTGTATTAGTGACTATATGCTAAGAATGTGTAAGTTAATTGAAACTACTGTTACTTTTCAACTTTCGTCACCGTTATTTCTTGCATAATCCTACTATTTTGTGTGTGACTTATGGTATCCCGGGTATGGAGCACCATGGGTCATTTTTAAAAAACGTTATTTTTTTCTTAAAAACTAATAAATATTTACTAAATATATGTATACTTATTAAATTTTAAAATATGCATTATGCTTTAATTATTGAAAAAAATGTATTAATTATACAAAAATATTTATATTTAGATGCACTTTTAAAAGTTTAAATTTTTGCAACTCATGGTGCCCCGGTCTCCCCTATACGGATTTACCTGGCACTGATACATATTTCTTGGACTCTGGTTACAATCCGGCAAAGGAATGAGATTAGCTAAATTGCTGAAAATTGTTGTTTGGCTTATTTCTTGATGAGTTGTTAACTAGTAAGAAAAAGTAAAATTATCACGTTACATAAAGATTAAAAACTTACACAAATATAAAATTGTGTATACATACTCTCTAAATTTCTTGGAGTGAAGTGTCACTTCAAAAGAGTTAAAATACTACCACTATTGAAAGAGTAAAAAATTTGCACTTTTGAATATGAATAACAGATTTTTACTCGTTTTTTAAGTGAGATTTCACACTTTTGGAGTAAGATTTACTCCAAAAGAGGAGTGAAATTTCTTTCCTTTGGAATGAATCTCACTGAAAAAAAAAAACTGCCATTCTTATTTAAAAGTGCAAATTTTTCACTCTTTTTCAATAGTGATAGTATTTTTTTAAATAAGAGACTTCCAAAAAATTTAGAGAGCAAATATAAAATTGTGTATACTTACTCCTTCATATGCTTCTTGAGAGTTCACGCAAATTTCCATGTAAATTTGTTCAAACGTTCCTATAAGTTCAATCTTCTGCATAGCTAAATTTATTACTGGTCTCATCATTCTAGCAGCATTAGTAAATAAGAATAACCCCGGATACTGAGCTGAAACATTTTTCTTTGGCACAAATGCAATCTCCAATGTTGACGGTATCTAAAGAAAAAATATTTCAGATACCATACACACAGTGGTTATAAATCAAACCAGAGGCGCGATTCCGTAACTATCTTTACATGCCTATCGACAGTTATCGGTGTCGTTGCATAAATATTTTATATGATGAAAAAGCTGCGCAACGACACCGACAACTATCGGTAAGCGTGTAAAACAGTTACGGAATCGCGCCCCAGGAAGCATTACGTTCTGACTCACTTCTCGACCCTTTATTTTAAGCAATCTCAGCTTATATACTATTTTATTAATAATTTTGTCCTCAATCAATCCAATCAATTTTCCATCTAACATTACATTATACGAATTTTTCCAATCATCCGCGATAGATAATGGAATCATTCCATGATCTACTAATACTGCAGGTATCGCGGCTTTCAGTTTTGGGTTTGCATGTTTTGTGATGATACAATTCATTGTCAAGTGATTGAGTAATCCACATGGAGCACCATCCGGTGTATGAATCGGACAAATAAATCCTATAAACAGATCATAATTATTTAGTTTAATATACAGGGTGAGTCATTTTAATCTATGAACCCGAATATCTTCCAAATTACGGTATCTACAAAAAAATGGTTTAGATAAAAGTTGACCAGGGCAGAGGGGGTCATTTAATTGTATCATTGGTTTTGACCTTGAGGTCAATTTTGAAGGTTATTTCAAGGTCACGATGGTTTTTTTAAATGGGACACCCTATTTTTGACTGCGGATTTCGAAAGAGCGGAAAATTTTACATCAAACTTGTCTTATGAAAAAATTGTTTTTGCGACCTTGGAAAGGTCAAAAATGAAGGTCAAATGCCTGAAAAACGATCTGGTGTACTTCTTCTGAAATGACGTGGTTTTCTGGGTAACACAAATGTGCATAATGCTTGAAAAAAGTCAATGAATTGTAAAAATGTAAATCACTTTGACTAGCTTGACCTTGAGGTCAATTTTCAAGGTTGTTTGAGGCTCATAACGCATTTTTTTATTAGTAAACCTTATTTTTGACCGCAGAACCTGTTTTATGACAATGGGCTCTTAAACAATGGCACTTTTTACATAAGCATAGGGATTTTTTAGCTCTTGGTTTGCGAGGTTTGCGCTGTGAGCAGAGGAAGTAGTTAGGCTTGTCACCGCCAGATGCCGTCGCAGAGTTCCCAGCTATGCGCACCTTACGTCCGCTGCTCCCGTAGTAGAAATGGATTTCCATTTAGACATAAGGCGTCTACCCGCCAAGTACAGATATTGCATAATGCTAATATTAATTGAAGAATTTAGTATTTAAAGTTGCTTAAATTTTAAAATTCCAAACATTGTATGTAGGTAATTACATTCACAAGTTACCTTTCCAGAATGGCTGATTATAGTCCTAATGAGATTGTTGATATTATATTAGTTTTAGGGGAGTGTCATAGCAATTACAGTGCAGCATCAAGGCTTTATGCTCAACGTTTTCCTGAAAGGCGACATCCAACTGATATGACAATACGTAGTTTAGTCCAAAGAGCTCGCAATGGACATCTTGTTCGTCAACGTCAACATCATGAATATGACGAAAATGATGCGCGAGCTGTAACTATTTTAGCAATAGTTCACCTTAATCCTCATGTTAGTATTCGCCAGATTGAAAGGGAAATAGGTATACCACAAAGAACTGTTGTTAGAATTTTAAGAGCTCTAAATTATCACCCTTTCCACATCACTCTTACGCAGGCTTTACAGCCTAATCATCATCTGATGCGTATTGCTTTTTGCCAGTGGGCTTTACAAATGTTACACGATGATCCTAATTTTTTTAGGTATGTGCTTTTCTCAGACGAGGCTACATTTTGTAGTAACGGACAACTTAATAGACACAACTGCCATTATTAGTCAGATGTTAATCCCCACTGGTATAGGCCAATAGATCATCAAAATCGATGGAGTATTATGGTGTGGTGCGGCATTGTAAATGGTTATTCGATTGGACCTTATTTTTTTGAAGAGAACGTTGATAGACACAGTTACTTATCGTTGCTAAGAGATCACTTACCAGGCTTATTAGATGTTGACTTAGCAACAAGAACAAGAATGTGGCTTCAACAAGATGGTACTGCACCGCATTATGCACTCATTGTACGTGGCTTTTTAAATGCCACTTACAATGACAGATGGATTGGACGAAGGGTCCAGTTGAATGGCCTCCTTGCTCACCAGATCTGACGTCGCCTGATTTCTTTTTATGGGGATACTTGAAAAATGTTGTTTTTGCTGAACGACCAACCACAAGAGATGATTTTATGGACCGCATTCATAGAGCTTGTGCAGCCATTCCTAGAGCTACCCTGCTTAGAACTGTGGATAGTTTTCAAAACAGATTGCAGTTATGCCTCGAAGCCAACGGAGGTAATTTTGAACAATTACTCCGTGGGTAATTCATTTAAATTACAGTGTCAGTGAGAGGCAAGGGGACTCACGATAATCAAGCACCCTAAAGGAAACAGAACTTACTACGTCCACGTCGTAGTTTCCGGGTAACGCTAAAAGTAAGATGAAAGTGCTTTTGACCTTGATATGACCTTCAAAAGGTCAGGTCGAAAACCTAAAAAATCCCTATGCTCATGTAAGTGCATAGTTTAAGTGCCATTGTTTAAGAGCCCATTGTCATAAAACAGGTTCTGCGGTCAAAAATAGGGTTTACTAATAAAAAAATGCGTTATGAGCCTCAAACAACCTTGAAAATTGACCTCAAGGTCAAGCTAGTCAAAGTGATTTACACTTTTACAATTCATTGACTTTTTTCAAGCATTATGCACATTTGTGTTACCCAGAAAACCACGTCATTTCAGAAAAAGTACACCAGATCGTTTTTCAGGCATTTGACCTTCATTTTTGACCTTTCCAAGGTCGCAAAAACAATTTTTTCATAAGACAAGTTTGATGTAAAATTTTCCGCTCTTTCGAAATCCGCAGTCAAAAATAGGGTGTCCCATTTAAAAAAACCATCGTGACCTTAAAATAACCTTCAAAATTGATCTCAAGGTCAAAACCAATGGTACAATTAAATGACCCCCTCTGCCCTGGTCAACTTTTATCTAAACCATTTTTTTGTAGATACCGTAATTTGGAAGATATTCGGGTCCATAGATTAAAATGATTCACCCTGTATATTATAAAAATCTTGATAAGCTGAAATATACAGGGTGTATGCCAGACTTATGAGACCACCTCTAGTGAGCAGATAGAGCGGATTAAATCATTGTAAAATTACATTAAAGTTTATAATTACCCCATGCATCAGGTAACAATTGTCTAGCTTCAGTAGTCCTCATTTCTTGGAAGAATGCGCCTCTATGTATCGCGCGAAAATGACTCATATAACGCATCCGATTGATATTTTCCACAACAATCGTAAAACCAGTAGTTTGCATGAGCCCCAGGCCACTAGATGATCTTACATTTCCAGTAGATAAAAAGTACTCCATTTGTGAGTCAATGTTGCTTCGAAATTTAGTGACGTTCAACATTTCCTCTGAATAAATATATTTCAAAAAAATTAGTTAAATGTATTTGGTTTGATTTGTTCATAACATCAACAATACAAATAAAATACTTACGCACACTTAAGGCGTATCTATTACCAGCACTTTTGTCACGTTTGAGAATATGATGTTTAAGTCCTACTAGCCACGAATATAATTTCTCTTTAAGAACTTGGAGATACAAGTGTCCACCTAATAAACACTCTTGCATCATCACAGCGTCCGCACTTTCAATGGCGCATTTATTATTCGCAAAAGTAAATAGTTTTTTAGTCATAAAAACAAGTAAATGGAACTTATCGGTAGGTTCCTCAAGATGAATAGAGATACAATATCTATATGACAAAATATAATGATAATATAGAGAACTACACATAACACAAACAAGAAAAATTAATGAAATTCAAACTTACTTAATGATGTAATCACAAACATCTATATTAGTTGCATCTGTAGACAATTCGGAGCATTTGACTTTAAACATCTTTCCTATATAAGCTTTACATTGTTCATGCCAGTGTAGACCTTCTTCATGCACCGCACGTAACATATTTATGATATTATTTTTGTAATAAAGATCATCTTCGCATCCAGCGATTAATGCTTTGTAAATATATAAATCAGTTACGTCTATCAAACATTTTAATATCAGTATTAATGGCACAAAATATGTAACTTTCTTGTATGTAAATGCAAGTTTTGCAGAACCATCTGTCACAAAGTGCAGTGTATTGTTCTGTAAAAAGATACACACTGATAACATATGACATGTGAGAGAACAAAAAAAATAATGTAAAACAAATTCTATTCAGATATATACAATAGAAGAGTTGTCCTCTCGAACACTTCGCAGAAGAATACCCAACTCACTGAAATGGTCACCACGACCTTTCCAAGTTGGTCTTTTGACAGCAATGGGATAGTTTCGTCTCGTCATTATTAACATACGTATAAGGCGCTCTAAACCTCTGATTATGAAGTATCCACCCCATTCTTGTTCATGTTCACCATGAGCGATTAATTCTTCAGGGTTCATATTGTTCAAGTTACATCGATTAGACTAAAAAATATCGTATTTTTGTAACAAAAAAAAAAAATCATGATTTAAATAAAAATATTTACTCAAAATGCAACCATATAAAATAGTAAGTGCAGAAGGCTCAACAAATGGCAATCAGAAAATTATATTGTTTTTACCTTGACCATGATTGGAACTTCTCCTAAATCCTTTTCAAGAAGTTCTTGCTCTTTACCATTAACAGACCACCCGAGTCTTGCTATTATTTTACCCTTGTAAGTAGAACCTCTTTGTCGACATTCTGTCGGATATATTTTACATGTTTTCACACCAATTGTACTAGAAGGAATAGTGGGCTTATAAATATGTACATCATCCATCCAAAGAACTACCTTGTCACCATTAGTAAGAGTTAAATATACTGGTGTACAATCTTTTAAACTGTAAAAAAGGCCATCCTCCAGCATATAATTAAAGGAATCAATGTGAGGCACACCTAGAGATTGCAATAGCTGAAACAAATAAATTGATTGATGTAATGTTCTGCTTTAAAAGTATCAAGGCATTTTTCTTATAATAGGCATTGAAATTCTTATTCTGTTCTTTATTCCCTATTCCTTTTATTGTGTGGAGTCCCTAAAGCACACAATCTCAATCTTGTACAGATTATAGGTAAAAACTCATAGCAAATTCAGTCACTTGCACTACACTAGATCAGTGCATAAAAACTATTTTGCATGAAATTAGCAAAGTTAAATATAAAAGTATATAAATATTTTAAACGATTAACTATCTACTAATGATATTGTCACATTATTTAACAAAATATATGTGTATCATTTCATTATCAAAGTTGATTATATTGTATCACTGCATAGTATATTGAGATAGTTTATATAAAGCAGCTTTTAATATGCACTGATCTAAGGTAATGCAAGTGACCGAATTCACCATCAGTTGAATCTCACTTGTCAGAATGCAAAAGAAACGTGCATTCAACTGAGTTATGACGTCACAAGTGAGAATCAATGTAAATGGAAAGCAACTTTTATCTCCGAAATTCTATAGTAACATAAATTACAGCATGTTAGGGCGCTAACATCGTTCTAAAGGCGTTATAAATACGGGCCATTAACTTTAACGTCTATAACTACATACACATCAATTTGTGCGTACTAACCTCATTCTGTTTGTCGGGCGGTATGCCGAAATTCGGCGATGTGTTCGTCAATTTCGGTCCAATCGACATGTTTAACAAACTCGTTACGAACTACAGATTACGGTTTCTTCCAAAAATACTATGCTTTTATTTACAAATGTAACTTTCTTCTTCTTCTATATTTAAATGACCCAGGTTCCAATGTGGTTGGATTCACGTGGCCAGTCTTATCCAATACCCCTCCAACCTTCCACAAAAATTTCCAAACTATATAATAGAATACAATGCACTGGCAACCTCGAACCGAGCGAAAAGAACAAAAGAATAATATAATCAAAATGAAGATGGTAACGAGCCCCTTCAAACACTGGACGCCTGTGACTACGATGCTTCCATGATAAAAAGACAAGGGTATGCTCATGCGCATGACTAATCAGATTTTTGTCCTTGCTTACGTCACAACGAGTGGCTTACGCCACTGTTCAGCAATTTCAGATTGTTTTGGAAAGGTAAAATATTTAATTTTACTTCCCTCAGTTTTTTTTGTTTTTTTCATATAATTGCCGCATCCTTTCACTATGCAGGTCATCGTGAAAATATTTTTAACATTAACTTCTACCGATGACAACGTGCACTACGCCATGGACGCCATGATAAATTACGACCGATAACCACCGATTGCACCCGAATCAGAACCGACCAATCAACGCGTACCCGAATATGACGTAGGCAAGGACATGCGCAAGCTGAACGAGTTTTAGACAATTGATGAGCATCCCCTTGTATTTTTATCATGGATGCTTCCACGTGCTTCCACGCCGCACAGCCGCGCGCCAAGCCAAATGAAGGGACTGTTGCTGGATTCACACTGCATCCGATTTGCGTCGTACGACTCTCTGCAACCAATCAGAAAACTGGATTCCGATGATACGAAGCAAAATCCATCGGAATCCTGTTTTCTGATTGGTTGCACAGCATCGTACGACGCAAATCGGATGCAGTGTGAATCCAGCATGCGAGAAGTGAAATACAACGGCACAGTCAAAGTCGGCAAAGCTTTTCAAAAAATATAATCGAGGTGACGCAACACCTGAGACGAGAGGGAACACGTCCGATCCGCTCGAGAGTCGAGTCACTAGGTGCATCCAGAAGCATGACCTGCACGACCGCTCATTGAGCTCTTGTATCTGTTTGGTCTATATTTTTCGATCTAATGGAATATGCCAATCAGATGCAAAAGTTCACCGAGCGCTCAGTGAGCGGTCGTGCTTCTGTATGCACCCACTGACAAGACTTAAGCCCGTATCAGACTACCGACTCTGCAAGCCGATTCGACTGCCAACTCTGACTGCCGACCAATAATGGACCAATCACAATGAGACTGATTCAATGTGATTGGTCCATTATTAGTCAGTAGTAGAGTCCTATAGGGAGGACTTCGATTGCACACATCGCATATTGCACACATGTATCGCTGATTGGCCAATTTAAAAATAAAATAATCTCATTGGCAAAACAGTGAAAAATTACTAGGCACCAGTTGATATGAGTGGTGTGTACAATCAGAACTGTAGGCAAACGGGATCCTCCCGTCCTATATATAGAGAGAACCTCCACCACCAGATCGGATCCCAACCATCACCCCCTACGCCGTCATGTTCCAACCATTAAAGTGTCGTAAACATAAACATACTCCGATGTACTTCGATGTTAATAACAAAGATGTAGTGATTCTCTGTGTCACAACTTATAGCGTTTTCGATTGGGCAAAATTTAGTGCGCACCAGTGCGCACTCAGTTCACACCAACACTGGACGAGTTCCATGGGTTGCACTGAATAGTACAAGTTCAAAAGAATACGCCAAGATTTTCAGTGCTAAAGCTGAAACTCATTTTTGTTCACTTTGAAGCAATGTTCAACAAAATGTTACAAAACTACAGTAAAAGATATTAAGAGTAGGGACAAGACCCCGTTTTCAATTCAACTGCGCAGATTTGCTTGTCCCTATATATATCCTTAACTGTGATAAAACGTGCACTGAACTGGCACCGTCAAAATATCTCGTGCCACTTAGTGCGCACTGAGTGCGCACTACGCGAGTGTCGTGCGATCAAATGAACACGTGACACTAGCTAAGTGCGCATTGGCACTGCCAATCGAACACGCTCTTGACACTGAGTGGAGCCAGTGCACCCCAATCGAAAACGCTATTAGTTGAATACACGTTCTTTTTGCATTCTGACAAGTGAGATACAACTGAAGTCGGCGGCCACATGTGTCGCGGTCACATGTGCAGTTACATGTAATCAGCTGCGGTCACAATATGGCTTCACTTAGGAGGAGATACCCAATCAGAATACATATCGGACTACCAGGGAATGGAAGTAACTCGTTAAGCTAAGACTCCATGTATGCGGTGAGCTCCGGGAAATGCTGCGGTGACTAATCAGGAGCCAGGCGCAAGTACGGGCCGTATTTGTGCCTGGCTCCTAATTGGTCACCGCAGCATTTGCCGGAGCTCACCGCATACATGGAGTCTTAGCTTTACTTGTAACAAAGTTACAGTTACAAGTTATTTTTTTGGTAACTTTACTAGTAACTGCATTACTTTTTTTCTTTGGTAACTGTAACGGTAACGAAGTTACATTTCTTTGATAACGATAACGAATTTTACAGTTACTTTTATCGTTACTTTGCACATGATTGGACACGATACGACACAAGCTATTTACACTGTAAAAAAATTTCGTAAATTTACACATATAATAAATGTAAAATAGATTACATGATTAGTTCTGTAAATATAAAAGATCATGCAATTTTAGAAAGGAATTACAGAAATTATGTAATTCCACAAAAATTATGTAAATTTGTTTTTATTGTGTAATTTTGTAATTATACTTCCACAATCTGCTTAGTTCCAAACCAAGAAATTATTTTTATTTGCATATTGCAAATTTACAAATGTGTGGACGTTTACAACTATTATGGTGGATCTCAAAATTATCCAGCATAATAGTTGTAATTTTAAACAATTTTTTACAATGCGCTTGAGACTAGAGAAGCCTCTAGGCTCGTGCGCTGCGATTGTCGTAGATTTAAAAAAAAATAACGGAAAAGTAATGAAAAGTTACTTTCTCAAGTAACGGTAACTGTAACGAGTTACTTTTAAAAATCGGTAACTAGTAACGGTAACTTGTTACTTTTAAAAAGTAACTTTCCATTCCCTGCGGACTACCAACCAGAAACTCGGACATCAATGTCGCTTCTCTCTATATATAGGACTCTAATCTGCATAGGTAAAAAGTTCGTCTTTACGGATTTTTCGACGTCTTGTGTCTTAGGCCTATCGCATATGAAATGCACAATAGAGCATAAACATAACATAAGACCGCTCGACCAATGAACATCTTATGTAAATCAATATGGCGACTTAATGCTGGATG
>NW_017296752.1:8004-13165 GCF_001594075.2 Trachymyrmex cornetzi | reverse complement strand
TTATGCATTACGTGTTATGCGTTATGCAAGAGTCTGTGCTCCCCGCTATAGGCTTTAGGGCTCTCACACATGAAATGCATAACAGAGCATAAACATAACATAAGACTGCTGAACCAATGAGCATCTAGCATAATGTCGCCATATTGATTTACATAAGATGCTCATTGGTTTAGCGGCGATTATTATGTTATGCTTATGCTCTGTTAATTCTGTTATGCATTTCATGTGTGAGAGCCCTTATGCTTTATGCGCTATGCAAGATCTACAGAACGAGAAGTGGGGATGGAAATAAGGGACTTTGATTGGTTGATTCGCTTATGCACTATACTTTATGCGTTATGCAAAAGTCTGTGCTGCGGCCTTTATAATAAGGTTTGTTCTTCTTGCTTACACTTTGTACACTTTAGTGTAAAGTGTACACTTTAGCGTTCTTCGGAAGTGATGTTAAAGTGTATGATTACACGTTGTTTGTCTTGAAAGTGTAATACACTTTAATGGGAGGATCCCGTTTGCCTACAGTTCTGATTGTACACACCACTCATATCAACTGATGCCTAGTAATTTTTCACTGTTTTGCCAATGAGATAATTTTATTTTTAAATTGGCCAATCAGCGATACATGTGTGCAATATGCGATGTGTGCAATCGGAGCCCTCCCCACTTTAATGACGTATTGTACACTGGTTTTACAAGTGCCTGAGAAGTGGTGTAAATTGGTGTAACGTTACACTAATAGGTTAGGTTGCTAATGATTTGAATTTTGATTAGTAGTTCTTCTTCCGAATGGAACGTCTAATTACAAAAAATGGAATAAATTATTTAGTCAATAAATTAATAATAAATAGTAAATAACAAATAATAATAATAAATAATAATTAATAATTACTATTTATTAATTAATTATTAATTAATTAATTATTTTAGTCATTAAATTATTATTTAGTCGATAAATTTTCAGAAGTCTTTCACTTTTTCACTAACTCTAAACATAAACAACATGCATA
The DNA here is from genome assembly GCF_001594075.2 of Trachymyrmex cornetzi. Taxonomy (NCBI): domain Eukaryota; kingdom Metazoa; phylum Arthropoda; class Insecta; order Hymenoptera; family Formicidae; genus Trachymyrmex; species Trachymyrmex cornetzi. The sequence goes on along the minus strand of NW_017296752.1, from coordinate 12,161 downwards.
AATATCCAGGGCTCGGTCGTATTTCAATAAATTTATTTAAAATACATATTTTAAATAAAGGAGGAATTAGAAAGTTATTTAGTATTAATTATTTTAAACAACTTCTTCTGACCAATTTCTTATTCGATATTTTAAATAAAATTGAACAATTTTCTGAAATCTATTTTTTATTTAAAATAAATTATATCAGTTATCATTTTTATTTTATTTATATAATATAATAATTACTTATTAAGTTTCTATATTCTTATAGGATAGATACGTGGTACGAATGTAAAACAATATAATTATAAAGGCATATGACCACGAACGCCTGATATCGTTGGCTTAAAATTATTATATTTGATAATGTACAATTAATAGACGTTTCGGTCTTCAATGAGACCTTCTTCAGTATTCATATAAATTAAAAGTAATACGCATAATTATAACATAAATTAAGACTTAAAATTAGATTCTTAACAAATATCAGTATTATTTTTTTGCTATTACAAAAATTCGTCAATACTTTACTCGCAAAAGTTTTTTTTTTCCCTCTTCTCTTTCCTTACTAGATGTTTTTATTCTCCTTTAAACGCAATAGTTCCATACCAGTTTGTTAGTCTGAGCAGATCTTGAAACGTAACCACGAACAATTGTGTAAGCAAATTCTCTTGATGTATGTCCACACAAAAGTTCCAGTTTCTATTAGATAATATATACAATTATAATTTAATTAATACAATACAACGTGTTTTAAACCAATTAGTTATCTTATAAATTTTAGAAAATAACTCAATCGGATTTAATTTAATAAAATATAATTAAACAGTCCAATCGAAAAACACAAAATAATAATTTTATACAAATATGTAAGCAATTTTTTTCCCGATATATGATTCAACAAAAGATCCAATTTCTATTAAATATTATATACAATTGTAATCTAATTAATAACGTACATCGTGTATTGAAAAAATTAGTTATCTTATAAAATATTAGAGTTACTACATCGGATATAATTTAATACATTATGATTAAATAATCTTGTCAAAAAATACAAAAAATAGTTGTCTTATAACAATAATCGGAACACGTAGTCAGATTCAATTTCATACATTGTAATTAAATAATATAGTTAACAATAGTCAAAAGATTAAAATGATACCAATAGTTTTAACATAAATAATTATTTTACTAGAATACCTGTGTCGAAGAAGAGATAATTTGCAATAAAGAACGTGGAAACTCATGTGATACCAAATAATGCTAAAAACGTTATATTAACTTCTGTACAATTCTGACAGTTTATATACATTTACTGAGTCAGCGGTAGAAAGTTCTGGAATCATGTAGAGGACGATATGTTTAATAACGGAAAGTATGATTCGGATAACTTTTCAGTGTCGTTTTGTTTATTGATTCCTTTTCTTTGTTTTTTAATGTATATCATTTCTGATGTGAATCTTTTTTGAAAGAAAGGTTCTGTGTCCAAAATTTAAATGTTATCTCAATTGAATTTGTGATCCAATTTAATTTGATGCTGTGCTACTACATTATGCACTGTGTTAGAATTGGAAGTGCTAGATTTATGCTCCTTCAGTCTCGTTTTTATCTTTCTTTTAGTTTGTCCGACGTATGAGGATTCACAATTCAAGCAATTAATTTTATAAACTACGTTACATTGTTCCATTATATCAAGTTTATCTTTACCTGTTTTGATTATCGAATTTAATTTATTCATAGGTTTATACGCGATTTTAAAATTATTTTTTTCCGTAATTGATCTAAATTTTTCTGAGATATTTTTTATATATGGCACTGTAAAATATGTATTAATAGAATTATCTCTCTGTATGGTACCGTAAAATATGTATTAATAGAATTATCATTGTTTGAATTTTGAAAATTGTTCTCAGATAAATTCTTTCTTCTAGCAAGACATTTGATTCTATTGTTAATGGTATTAAAAATTAAGTCTAATGGATAGCCGTTGTCAAGTAAGGTACTAATCATCATTTCTATGTTCTTATTGTGAAATTCTGGATGTGCAAGAAATAGAATTCTGTCAAGTAGGCCGATAATAACGCCTTTTTTATGTTCAATCGGATGATTCGAATGAAAACTAAGATAGCGTCCAGAATTCGTCGGTTTTTTATAATTGTTGAATCTAATCTGTCCTTCCTTAACATACACAGTCACATCTAGAAAATTTATCGCACCTTTATAATTCCGTTCGCAAGTAAATGTAATCCTGTCATGAAAAGAGTTAAATTTATCTAATGTCTCGTTGATTTGATTTTTTGGAATTGCAAGAATAATATCATCCACATATCTATAATATAGTGGAATGTTAAAATTTAATTTAGAAATCACATCTTTCTCCAGGTCCCGTAATACAATATCATCTAAAATGGGAGATAGAGGAGAACCCATAGGCATGCCAAAAATTTGCTTAAAGTAAACATTAATGGCGAGTCATTTAAAGGGTTAATGACAACACCATCGCTCTTTTGTTCTGCTGTCACCATGCAATACTGTATTCAAGGAGAGAGGCCTATTACGCGTTCGATAATTGTGATAGCGCGCGAGACAAGTTCTAATAGTGGTAGATCTTATATCACGAGGAGTGGTCTCTCGCATCTTCGTTCTTGAAGAGGATATGTGATTATAAGACTTATAACAAAGTTTTTAGAACGCGTTTTACTGAATAATCATAGTCAGGTAGCTATTAGTCGCGTCGGATGTTTAGTGATGAGCAATATGCTTTCGCCTTCTGTATTGTTGGTGCGTAATATTTTGTTTCGGTTAAATTTCAATATTTCGTGTTTCGAAATTTTGGTTCTGCGAGTATGAAATTATTTCAATGAATTCTGTGAAAAGTTCAAAACTTGTGAAACTCGTCACAGATTTTTCGTTTAATTTGCGAGACTAAGACAAAAATCTTTAACGAAATAGAGTAAAGCGGTGCAATTTCTAACACTTCAAAATATATGTTAGACTTATTACATTAAGTGATAAAAACCAATCTTACCGTCTAACGGATAGTTAAAATTGTGTAAAATCGTATGCAGACTAATGGCGCAATTATATATCCACTAAGCTAGATAGTTGAATTATATTTCTTGGTGTAATCTGAGAGATGATCCATCTTGAAACTGTATCGCTTTAACCCTGTAGCTTCAAATAGATTTTCACAGAGAAACAATGACGAAATGAGCTCGCCTTTGCTGTTTAACGCGCTGAAAGGGACGAAAGATTAGAGAGAAGATTAACGTTCTGCTATTAAATTATTGTTCACAATCTTCGCTTCAATTTGTCATGTTATTATATTATTATTATTCGTTGACCGTACGTACTACTACTTACGTTGTGGTTAATATCTATTCGCGTTTTCTTTGTGTCTAGATTTTTTTACTTCTTTACCCTTGTTTCGTTCTGTTTTTTTTACTTTGCTTCAGTCGCTTTTCATCGTAGTGCGATTAAAGGCCTTATAGTCCGGGAGGTAGCGTCCTATTTGGCCGGAGCATTTTTGCAAAGCTCATTTTTCTACTATAGATTTTTGATCCATAGCTTATCAACGACTGGGGCGTCAGCTGGTACAAAAGCGTGGCTTAAGATGGCGAGAGGCTGGGAAACATGTAAAAAAAAATTGTTTTTCCGGTCATTTTAGCAAAGCTGAAAAACTGTAGGTTATTTATTTATAATATTTCTTTCATAAAAAAATATGTCAGCTGCATGGGGCAAGTGGAAAAACTTGTTAGCTGCTTGCGTGAAAATGTAGGAAAAATACGAAAAATCGGACCATTTTAGCAAAGCTGAAAATTGTATATACAGGCTGTCCCATTTTAAATAACGGATAGGAATATCTCGGATGGTAAGCAGTTAGGAGGAAATTTGTTTATACAAAAGTTGTAGGGTACAGACAAGGCTAACTTATGGTGACCTTGACCTTGACCTTGACGATGACCTTCAAGGTCATTTCAATATCAAGTCAATTTTTTCAAATGGAACCCATTATTTTTTAACCCTGAAGTGGAAAGAGAGGAAGATTTTACGTCCGAATATGACCTTGACCTTGACCTTCACCGCTACCTTCAAGTACTCCTTCACCGCTCTATGGTGAGATTCTATAGTTCTTTTCGGTTTGTGTCCGTTAGTTTGGACCTCCCTGTCGA
>NW_017296752.1:3772-6941 GCF_001594075.2 Trachymyrmex cornetzi | reverse complement strand
TTTTTCGATCTTTTTCGATCTTCTTCAGAGAATCTTACTCAGTTGATCATTAATAAGCATAATTTATATTAAATTACCGAAATCATTTAAAATTTGTACGTAAAATCTTCCGCGCTTTCCACTTCCGGGGTAAAAAAAAGGGATTCCGTTCAAAAAAAATCGACTTGACCTTAAAATGATCTTGAAGGTCAAGGTCAAGGTCAATGTCAAGGTCATATTCGGACTTAAAATCTTCCGCTCTTTCCACTTCCGGGTTAAAAAATAAGGGGTTCCATTTGAAACAATTGACTTGATATTGAAATGACTTTGAAAGTCATCGTCAAGGTCAAGGTCAAGGTCACCATAAGTTAGCCTTGTCTGTACCCTACAACTTTTGTATAAACAAATTTCCTCCAAAATGTTTACCATCCGAGATATTCCTATCCGTTATTTAAAATGGGACACCCTGTATAATAGTGTAAAATCTAAAAATAGTATAAATAACTGTCAGCTGATATTTAAATGTGGCAAAACCTGTTAGCTGAGCGTTCAAAGTGTAGCGTAGCTTTAGCGCGCGCTGGCGCACGCGGTATCTTTGATGACGCAGCTAACACATTTTTCCACCTTGTCGTGTCAGCTAACAAGTGGTTTTCTTTTTTTTTTACCATAAACTGATGAGGTACTCATTTCCATGCCTGCTGATATCACATTACTGGAGAAAAATATGATTGAAAGAGAATACCAGAGTAAAATGGTATCACATACTGTATAATAATATTATAAATAAATTGAAATATCGTATTTTATAATTTTAATATTTATCAGAATATTATTTCGAACAGCAAGAAAAATATCTTTTACTACAATTGATATAAATTGTGTATATTTATTTCATAGTATAATTTTTTCATAGTATAACATATATTCAGTAATTTCTCGAATTATTCATATTCATCATTGGAATTATTTTCATAATCGAAATCGCCTTCTTCTGAACTGTTGTCGGAATCATCTTCAATATTTGGATGTTCCTCAGAATCCTGTTCGCCATCATTTTCATTATCGTTTTCATTTTTGTCTTCCAAAATAGCTGTAAAAAATACAAAGAAAATTTAATAAAAGAAAATTCCTTAGGAAGTTGAAGTGTAACTATTATATGCCTGTTATTTTTCCGCTCTCATTCGTAATACTGTCTATTTTTGGCAACTGTTCGCCTTCAAACCACTTGAAAATATATTTATCGTCTTGTTCCTCCCATCCAAAATCAGTTGGCGAAAACAAAGTTGACGTAGGAAGATGAGCATGGTTCCATAATTGAGCTATGTACGAAGTTCGCAGAAAATGTTGTCGTAATTCAGACTTACAAGGAGGTAGCATGAATCCTTCAAAGTTTTGATCAATTTTCAAGATTTCTTCTCTTTCACTAATTTTATATGCCTTCATAAACGTAGCTACGCGTACCAGATTAATTTCATTGATTGCATTATGTCCATATATTCGACATATATTCTTGAAGTAAAACTACATTAAACGGCTTGACAATTTTTTTTGTTTAACATTACGACTGCAATTTTCCTTGGGAATAATTTCAGCAAATCTTCCAAATCTCGAAATTCAATCGTACCATCAAAATCTCTGAATTTCGTTTTTACATATTCAATATACATGTCTTTCAAAAAATTTAAAAAACAATATTTACCTAAGTTTATAACGTTTTCTAACACGTAATCTGATACGACTTCGAATGCAGTTTTATGAATATGGCGTTTTTGATGCCATTCTGTTTTTTCGCGATTTTCATTATTTTTAGATTGTATCCGATACAATAGATCTTTCTTGCAACAGTTATGATATCGCACTTCTTTATTTTCAGATTCGCAGTTTTTAAGTCTGTGAAGTAAATCAATATTATCATCTTCTGCCGCGTAAGATTTTAAAATTTTTATTGTTTCTTTTTGACATAAATGCAGCTGTACAGTTCGACCCTTAACTCTTTTCCTAATTTGTACACAAATGATGCAAATACTATTATCAAATACGGTATCAACACTCTGAACATCCGAAAGATTAATATCAGAATCTAAATTTTCATTATTTTCATCTACTGCATCGACCTCAACATTAGAACTTTCTTTCTCTTCATTTTCTAGCCTTCTTTCATCGGTCTCAACATTTGAACTGAAAAGATATATCCAATAGATATAATGAATATTTAGAAGAAATAATTATTATTCTTTTAGAAAAAAACATTATTCACGTAAGGAAGAAGTGCCTAATATGGCGCACCCAAGAAAGAATAGCTTAACAAATAATAATCACCTTGATGCAGTTGACGTTGATGCTTCAAAATTCACTTCCGAATTTTCTGCCGATGATACTGATCTGTATTTAGGCGGCAACGCAGTAAAACGCTGGTAGCACGTTCGATGATACCCGTGGTTCTCAGTTATTGTTGTTGGTAATACCAGATCTTTACATGATAAATTGTTCTTCTGGCGAACTGCTAACACATTTTTGCACTTATTTAAAGTAATATCTGTTAATAGCGTCAGCGGTTGCGATCTTTTTGAACAAATAATACAAGAAAGTATCGGCATTTTTTAATATAACACGACTGCACTGTTCAAGAGTAACGTAAGAACTAATAAAACTTGGCTTGAGACGCTTCAGTTACAAGCCAAGCGGACCAAGCCGAACCACGCACATGTGTTTGGGTGAGGCAGATGTTTTTCAAAAGGTAGGGGAAAGAGAGCAGGTAGCAAATCAATGTTCTATACTATACTATTAGAAAACATAGTGCCTGCTTTTCGAAATAATATTCTAACTTTGAACGCCCAACTAACAGGTTTTGCCACATTTAAATATCAGCTGACAGTTATTTATACTATTTTTAGATTGTACACTATTATATATACAATTTTCAGCTTTGCTAAAATGGTCCGATTTTTCGTATTTTTCCTACATTTTCACGCAAGCAGCTAACAAGTTTTTCCACTTGCCCCATGCAGCTGACATATTTTTTTATGAAAGAAATATTATAAATAAATAACCTACAGTTTTTCAGCTTTGCTAAAATGACCGGAAAAACAATTTTTTTTTACATGTTTCCCAGCCTCTCGCCATCTTAAGCCACGCTTTTGTACCAGCTGACGCCCCAGTCGTTGATAAGCTATGGATCAAAAATCTATAG
>NW_017296752.1:2963-3536 GCF_001594075.2 Trachymyrmex cornetzi | reverse complement strand
TTAGATTAAAGACGCTCATATATAAAGTTTTCTTCGCGGGGTCGAGAGAAACGTAGTGATACCAATCCCTTCCGTTTTACCTTCGCGCACAAGAGAGAAAAAGTACATTGAAATTGAAAACCTCTTCGTGGTATACTTACAAAGGGTGGCGACGCTTTAACCGGTGAATCGAATATTTATATCAGAAAGTGAGGTTTTCTTTTACGAAATGAATTACAACAGGATGCGTACCGCAACGAGACTCAATGGAATTAGATTTAACTCGGGGTTTTTTGTGATAATGTGGAGCTGTCTCTTTCAAAATCGGCGAAGCAAAAAACCGATGCTGTTGTAATGAAATTCGCTGTTTAAGAAAAAAACTGTATGAAAAGATTTATTTGCATATATTTTATTTTATACGTTAAAATAAATTATAATTTTTATTGAAAAGGAATCTAATTTTTTTTATACGCTCTATAATACCATTTTAAAATTTGTTTCTTGTAATTTCGTTAGTAATGTGTATAATTAACTAATATTTTTTTACAGTAAAGGATTTCTGTTATATAACCTTATGTGTGTATTATATATATA
>NW_017296752.1:1993-2822 GCF_001594075.2 Trachymyrmex cornetzi | reverse complement strand
TTTGTTCTACGACATTTTACATTCTTTTATAAAGAAAGTTAACGTTATCTCGAAATGCTGATTTCAAGTTTTTGTTATATGAATGTATTGTTCACGTCCAATAAAATGCATTTTTTAAAATACATTTTGTAGAAAATGAACAATACATTTATGACTTCTGATTACAAAATTTCAAGATAAAGTTAATCTTTTTTAACAAAAACATTTTAAATATCACAAAAGAGTCATTTTTGCATATTAAACCTCAATTATTTCGATAACCTGACGTGCCAGTGAAATTTAACTCACGGCATCGTTTTCAGCATCCAAAAATCTATAAAAAAACGCCTTATTCGATTAAAAAAACATTTTTTTGTAAATTAATATTATATTTGTGGATTTAGCACCAAATCCATGTATCGACACTACGATTTTATCGACAGTGTCGATAATGCGATACGTAGTTCACATCATTTTATAAAAATGATGTTGGTGCCGCTAGCGTATGGTGGCTTTCGCCTATCACGCGAAAAAGGCCGCCATGGCCTCTCTCAGGTTTCACTCTGGTTTCGGCTGTTCGTTCAACACAAGCATCTCACGTTAGCGCCGTCGTACGTGCAATCTAACGGTGATCTCCTCTCCACGAAAATCAAGCAATCGACCGTCTTGGTCCACCACGCGAATCGTCCGATTCGTAATGTTCCGTACGACGATCGGAAGGTAAATGATCTGCGTAGGTCTTTCCGATATCTTGTATCCTGGCGGTACGCTCGGCGAAAACTCGTGTGTCGTGTGCACGCACCTGTCGTTGCTGTACGCACCCGCGGTCACGTTGCACTCGATATGAATG
>NW_017296752.1:1042-1433 GCF_001594075.2 Trachymyrmex cornetzi | reverse complement strand
CGTGCGATTGTACTCGATTACATTGTTTGCCAGATATCGCTCGAGTTCCTTCGGCGGCCGAAGATTACCGAAAAGTATACGATGCGATTCCCCCGTTTCGCATATGCCACCCAATGCGTACCGGGTCTCGCGGCATTGTCTAGATTTACGATACCGCTTTCGTTTCGACGTACTCCTTCGACTGGTAATGTACGCATAAAGACATCTCTAAAATACGGAATGCGCATACGGTTGCAAGTTGTTGCAGTTGCACATCGGTAGTTACTCCTCTCGGCATTTTTAACGTTTCATCGACGTTTTTTTTTCTACGCGCGACATCTCGTCCGCGCTTGTAGGGAGCGAGATAAACGCCGCGACCTTCCATGACGCGATTATGACGTTGCAGTTCTTC
>NW_017296752.1:0-691 GCF_001594075.2 Trachymyrmex cornetzi | reverse complement strand
CGATCGCCTCTAGCCAATCGCTTCTCCAATCGCGTTCCCGGACCGCAAAACTGATATCCGGGAATATGTAATTCGAAGGGAAGCTCGTTTATCGCACGATTTAGTAAACCTCTCGACGGCATTCGCTACAATTCTTTATCAAAGGCGTCGGACCATCGATATGCGTTTGATGAGTGGGCAAATTGTAATGCTTCAGGCATCGACGGTATCGCTGTATCTCTGAATCTGCTCGTATATGCTCGGGTAATCTGTCCCACAACAGATCTATACAATATTCAAACTGTCGCAACAGTACAATTTTCGGTATGTATTCCAGCTCTTTTGAAGTTAAACTGTGCAGATCGTCTGACACGACGGGAAACATTTTGATTACTGAGCGATTTCGCTCTACGCAACTCTATAAATAGACCCGCTCGCGATATCGTTTTCAGTATTTTGTGGAAGGAGGAAATATGCGGTTCGTGCGCCAATCGCGGATGATTAAAGTGACGAATCTCGACGGCAAAGTACAAACTGATAAAGAGACGCGCAAGCATGGCAACATGCTACCGGCCTCTATACGCGCGATCGTCTGCAGACCGTCAAATTGTGGCAAGACGAACGTGTTGATAAGTCTATTCTAAGTCTCTAAGATTCGAGAACGTGTACGTGTACTCGAAATCGCTGCAGCAACCGAAATATCGATACCTGG
>NW_017296751.1:26831-29019 GCF_001594075.2 Trachymyrmex cornetzi | reverse complement strand
CCTCGTCAACAAAAAAAAAAAAAAAGGTTGGAGCTCATCAGTGCCAAGCGACGGATGATGTCGCGCAACGCCGCACCGGGGCCCAATGGTATCCCGTCCAGGGCATGGGGAGTGGCGGTAGACCTGATGGGCGGCCGCATGAGAGCCCTCTTCACAGAGTGCCTGCGGAGGGGTGTATTCCCAGCAGCATGGAAGCGGGCGGCACTAGTGCTGCTGAGGAAGTCGGGGAAGCCGGCGGACGCGGCGACCGGATACCGCTCGATTTGCATGATAGACGACGAGGCGAAGCTCTTTGAGCGGGTAATATCGGAGCGGATCTGCGCGTGCCTGACTCGGCGCTGGGGACGCTGCCTGCACGACCGGCAGTTCGGCTTCCGGCGCGGGCGCAGCACTGTCGACGCGGTCCTGTGCGTGCGTCGATTTGTCGAGGAGGCATGGGGGGAGGGGGACGTCGTTGTCGGGGTGTCGTTGGACATCCGCAACGCGTTCAACTCCCTCCCGTAGGACCGTATTGGGGACGCCCTGCGCAGGCACGGGGTGCCGCTGTATCTGCGGCGGATTGTGCGGTCCTACCTCGATGGCAGGAGCATCGAGTACTCCGATGCGACGGGCTCCAGAGCCGAGAGGGTGGTGAGCCGCGGGGTCCCGCAGGGCTCGGTGCTTGGACCACTGTTGTGGAACCTCGGCTATGACGAGGTTCTGAGAGGGGCCGATCTTCCGGAAGACAGCGTGGCGGTATGCTACGCGGACGATACTATAGTGTTGTCCGCGGGCTGCGACTGGGAGGAGGCCAGGATCAGGGCGACGGAGTCCGCACGGGCGGTGGTGGCCAAGATCGAGGAGCTTGGCCTCAGCGTGGCTGCCAACAAAACAGAGGCGATTGGCTTCTACCGTCGCGGGAGGCCCCCAGGGGACCACGTGCGTGTCGCTGGGGTGCGCGTTGAGATCGGCTCGCAGCTGAAGTACTTGGGGCTGATACTCGACAGCCGATTCTCCTTCGAGCCGCACTTCCGGCAGATTGTGCCGAAGGTCGCCAGAACGGCGTCGCACTTGGGCAGATTGCTGCCCAATCTGGGTGGGCCCAACGGCCGCGTGCGTCGGCTGTACGCGATGGTCGCCAACTCGGTGGCCCTGTATGGGGCGCCGGTGTGGGCGAAAGACATCGCGGAAAACCGACGGGTGCTGAGTCAGCTCCACTCGGCACAGAGGAGGACAGCGGGCCGAATCGTCCGGGCATACAAAACGGCGGCCTTCGCCGATGTGACAGCCCTGGCGGGATCTCCGCCGATAGAGATCACCGCCGACATGTACGCGGCCACCTATGACCAGGTGGCCCGGCTCAAGCGTACGCACGGGGTGGAGGGAGTAACACCTTCCATGGTGAACGAGGTGCGCGTTCGCACGCGAAGGCACCTTTATGATGCCTGGGAGGTGTGGCTCTCGCATCAGAACCACGAGGGCTCTGGTATAGCCGGGGCGATCGCGCCGATTATCGAAAGATGGTCGGAGGCCAGGGTGGGTCTCTCGTTCCAGGCGACGCAGATGCTAACCGGTCACGGGTGTTTTGGCCGGTATCTGTGTCGCATCGGGCGGGAGAACTCACCCAAATGCTGGCACTGTGCGGCGCAGCACGACACTGCGCGGCACACGTTGCGCTACTGCCCGGCGTGGGACGATATGCGCGCGGATTTGGTCAGAGCGATCGGGCCTAACCTCACGATGTCGGGACTGCTCAGAAGCTTGCTGAGCGAGGAGGGACGGAAGGCCTTCATGGCGTTTAGTGAGGCCGTCATGAGTAAAAAGGAGGAGCACGAGCGAGCCCGCGAGGGCGCTCCGTCCCGCGTGGCTCCTCGGGGTACATAGGGAGCCGTGGTCGCCGGTGGCGGGGACGGCGCGGGCTCGATTCTCGTGAGCCGCCGTCGCCTCGCCGCTCGTCCGTACGACGTTCGCACGGCTTGCTGACGCACGTCGAGCGTTTGGGCCCCCCTATGTTAGGGGAATGCCGGGCGACTCGGCGGTCTTGGGCACCGTGGGGTGTGGAGTGGGGGCTCCGCACCCCATGGCACACGGTGCGCCGGGACGGGTGGCAGAGGGTGGTGGTGTCCCCCTCTGTCACGTCTTGGTCACTTCCTGACTTGGTCAGGCTGGGCCAAGTTAGGTTGAAAGCGCAACCGCGCTTAGGCGTCGG
>NW_017296751.1:24015-26616 GCF_001594075.2 Trachymyrmex cornetzi | reverse complement strand
TTTAAAAAAAAAAAAAAAAAAAAAGAGGTTAGGTTAGGTTGTAGCCGAATCACACTCTCCGGTAAGTATTCCGGTCCCATATATTGTCCTTTCTTCGGTAGCCACTCCTTTTTACCTCCTAAGGAGAAGGTTCTTGCGCCACCTCGTCTGTAAAGCTTATCTTACAGAGATGGGTGAATTGTATTGACGACAAGAGGTTTGTGGAAATCACCATATAAAATATATTTGAACACTGTATACAAAATAATAAAGCCACAAGTCAATCTTCAACAAACAAGCACGACGGCAAAAAGCCTCGCTTCTCGCTCCGCACGCGCTTATATACCCGCGTTTCTCCCTCTCTTTGCTCCAATCATGACGCTTCGCTCATTCGCTACGCTCCCGCGTTCGCTTTGGGCGCTATCGCAAACGTGTGTCTATATATCTCTATATATATCTATATCTATATCACGCTGTATCACATACAATTCCTTTTATTCCAGGTATCCCGTACATTTCAACGATCAACGATAAACTATCTTCTGTTCACCGTCCAGCAGGTATGTATTTTTATATTTAATCTTACACTAGTGACAGTATTTCTTTTCAGGTACATTTCTTCGGTTTTGAGGTAAGTATTTATTACATTGACTAACTTATCCTAAATGTATTTTTCCGCACGCGTTGTACAAATTTGATTGTCGCGCATCGCGTCTTTCTTGGACACCCGGTAAGTATTAACCCCTTTTTATTTCCAGCATCTCTATTGGTGTATGTTACCACCTATCTTGACGTTTCGCGTTTTCCCAATTAGCGAATTTCCCGTCCCGGCATCTGTGCTTCACGGACACCCGGTATTATACAAACTTATTACAAGCGCCAGTCTTTTTCATTTTTTACCCTGAATATTTCTACATTTTGTTTTCTTCTAACTGTCGTACATGTCGCTGCCTATGACCGCTTTATTTTGACACCCGGTATAATACAATATTGGTTTCAACGCGGTTCTTCTCTTATTTTGGTCCCATATAACTTGGCGTTATTAAATTCTTTCGAATTCCACGTTTCTATTATACGCGATCGCGTTTCTCGAACACCCTATATATAACCAATTTATTTTTAACGTCATTATCTTTTATTCCCATCGCTTTTTTACTTGACGTTCTTACTTTGCGTGATTTCGCTGTTTATTCTATAGATTTACGCGTTTCGTCCTTTCATTGGCTGTCTTATTTGGACACCCGGTATTAGCCTTGCATATGCGAAACGTCAAGCCATTCCTTCGCGTCTCCCCTTTGAGCCTACGTTCCCGTTTTCCCTTTACCACGTATCATTTACGACTTTATGGTTGGCTCTTGAGTTTGATTGAAATAACGACCTCTGATTGGCCCCGTGGCCTTCGCTCAAACTAATGACCTTTAACTATACTTGACGAACTTCGTTTCGCTTCGCGTATGACGCTCTGATTTTATCCATTGATTTAATACTCTTTCACAATGAGATCATAATACTTTTTAATATGCTTGACCTCTGATTAGTCTAACGCTCGATAATTGCAAACTAATTAAATAACTTGATTGCGTTTCGCCCATTGGCCGCCTGCTCTCCAATTAACTTAAACAATTATACTTTTTAGTATACTTGACCTCTGATTGGTCTAGCGCTCGATAATTAACAAACTAAATGAACTTAGTTGCGCTTTGCCCCTTGGCCGCTTAACATGAACTTAATTTCTATTTTTCTCTTTTTCACGTGATATATAATTTTATTCGATAACTGAACATTATGGTCGAGCTTTAATAATAAAAGGTAAACAGATTTTATGATTAATTATAATAAATGAACATAAATAATTCTTGGGCTTATGCCCTTTCGCGCATTCCGCATTGAGCGCCGTGAAGCCCGGAACTCGCTTCCGGCTTCAAGGTTAGGTTCAAAATTCCAAGAGCTCAACACCCACTCAAATACAAAGTCTCCGGCCCTGGCTACAAATACTAATAATTATTACACATATAATAAATACATCTATAATATTAATTCTGTTAATTGTGTGTCACTTAGCGTTCATTAAGAATGATATTTGGTAATTTATTAATAAGACATTTTTTATAATCATTAATCTATTTTTAATTATTGTCTACATCTATGCTAGTTTAAACTTACTAGAATTATTGCTTTCACCTAGGCCCATTTGTTCATATAACGATTCGTTTGCTTTTATTTCTAATTCCTCCTGATAAGATTTCTGTCTAAATTCTATATTCTCTGTGATAAAAAATATTTATTAGTATCTCTCAAGCTAATTTTTCATACGTAGCATATATGCTGCGGCAGCAAAACGTCATCTGATTCATACTTTCAAGAACTGATTGGATAGCATCAGCTCATAAAAAAACTTTTAACCAATGTTAGCATTTTGCTGTTGCAGCATATGCTGCAGTTGCACATGAAAAGTCAGCTTCAGTTGAATAAAATATAAAGCAGAATATTACCTCTTGAAATAACGTAAGTGTCACAAGTTGGATTTGTCAGAAAATTTGATGTGGTCTGTGTTGCATTTGGTATAGCTGCAGGAAGAAGTCTAGTTTTCAAGTCATTAAGATACATGTTTTCATTAAAATG
>NW_017296751.1:21131-22843 GCF_001594075.2 Trachymyrmex cornetzi | reverse complement strand
AACGCTAATTTAGTCAATAACGATAATGTAGCTAATAATCACGATCATCCAGTCGAGAATCCTCCTCCTCCTCGAACTCCCTCACCTGCCATTTCGGATGCCCTAACAGAACGAATCTTTCCCGACACCCCGCCTTATACCCCAGATTCCTCTATTCAATCAGTCCCTCCATCTCCTCGTCCCGTCTCTTCCGCAGATTCTTCATCAAGCTTGGAGCTCCTCTACGAACTTCCCTCTCCTCGTCCTCGCTATCATTTTCACCACGGAAATCCCCAGTCATTAGCCTCTCTTTTTTCTCAATTTCCAATATCTACTGAACCCCTTCCTCCGAACACTTATACCATAAATTTTGTAGATGCGGATCCCGATAACGTCAGAAATGCCATAACCGGTCAATCACCCGAAGTCCTTATCCCTGTTTACCTTCCCCACTCCCCCCATCCTTTCTTAGTCCCCGTAGCCTTCTTTTTAAACTTCTTCCCTCCTCCCTCATGCATCATAAAAGAAATATAACCAATATAACCTTAAACACACATACATACATACACACATGCGGTTAACAAAATTATTTAAGTAATATTATGATCGAAATTAAATATAGCCAGTTAGTCAGTGTTTTTCAGTTATAAATATGTAATTTTATCTCTGAACTCTGTGAATATTTCATCTTTAAACTTATAAATTGTTGTCACATGCTATAACACTGACTGACCAGAAGCGTATACTCAGATGATCCATTATTATAAAAAATATATACACATATATAATTTAATGGAATTGTATATTCTCTGTGATAAAAAATATTTATTAGTATCTCTCAAGCTAATTTTTCATACGCAGCATATATGCTGCGGCAGCAAAACGTCATCTGATTCATACTTTCAAGAACTGATTGGATAGCATCAGCTCACAAAAAAACTTTTAACCAATGTTAGCATTTTGCTGTCGCAGCATATGCTGCAGTTGCACATGAAAAGTCAGCTTCAGTTGAATAAAATATAAAGCAGAATATTACCTCTTGAAATAACGTAAGTGTCACAAGTTGGATTTGTCAGAAAATATGATGTGGTCTATGTTGCATTTGGTATAGCTGCAGGAAGAAGTCTAGTTTTCAAGTCATTAAGATACATGTTTTCATTAAAATGATCACTACAAATTCGATAATTTTTATAAAGTTCTTCAGTTGTTCTATCAATCATACGATTACAAGATTTGAGCCATAATTTAGACCTATGCAAAAATATAATTGTATAATTTCAATATCATTATATAAACTTTGTACTACATATATATTTATTTGCATATTTATAGAGAAAATTTTTACTTACATTTCTGGATCTTTTGGAAAACGAAAAAACTTTATTCCTGCATTTCGTCCAGATATGTTTTTACACATCACACAAGAAAATCCACCTTTACTCATTATTATAACTTCGAAATAGGATATTAAAAAAAACGCATTAAGAATAAAATCTTCGTTAACAATATTTCACTTATATAATATATAATATCACAGAATCATACAAACATATAACCTCCAAACACACTTATTATTATTCTGATACCGCCATGTTTTCGATAGTATAGTTGACGCATGCGCCTTGAAACATTACACGAAAAATTTCAGGGACTGTCGTAACTGTATATGGTTAAATTGTGTCTCGAGTGTTGCGTCACCTCGACTATATTTTTGAAAAGCGTTGCCGGCTTGG
>NW_017296751.1:19908-20683 GCF_001594075.2 Trachymyrmex cornetzi | reverse complement strand
TGTTTTCATAAAAAATTTCAATTTTTTCTTATTTATAATAAATTGGTTAGCTGCAAAAATATTTTTTTTGTTACAACCGACACCACTCTCCCTATTATATGTCTCATATCCTATTTGTGTCTCTATTAAGCATTTACACATTCATTTCCTTAAATTTTTTATTTCTAATATTTAATATTTATTCCTATATTTGGGAAGTTCTTAATCTTTTCTATTATATGCAGGACTTATATTATAACCTAAAAAGATAGATATCTCACCCTACGACCCTAACGCAGCCGTCTTGTGTTCAGCTTGCCCTTTCTTTCTGAAATGTACGAAACCGTTATTTTTCCCGCATTTCTGACGTCACGTAATCATGACGCTCACGGTGCCTCACCTTTCATCTAGGGGCACTCTAAGCACCGTGAGTGCTATGTAACTATGACGTCACTGTGTTCACACTGGCGCTGCAAGCACGAAATGGACCAACCATAAGCAACCGTGAGCGCACTAATTACGCTATAAACGTGAATCGGACCGCGGCCATAATATCATGTACACTTTTTGTACTGCTACCGTACAGTTACGCCGTACACCGCCACCTCGTGGCAGTACAGTAACAGTACGATAGCGGGGGTGGCACCCAGTTGGACACGGCTCAATTGGACACGAGCCACTCACAGCGCTTGAGACTACAAAGCTCCTAAGCATTTGTCGTTGTGATTGGTGGTGTCCAATCGAGCCGTGGTCAATCGGGATCACCCCGATAGATCCACTGTTGGAAAACATCTAC
>NW_017296751.1:16880-19600 GCF_001594075.2 Trachymyrmex cornetzi | reverse complement strand
AGCGCTTTTTCCAGTCGTCAAAACACTTCTGAAATGCACTTTTGGGTATTGCCTTGAGCTCCTCCAGCGATGCAGCCTTAATCTCCTCAATCGTCGCAAATCTTCGTCCTTTCATGGGCCTTTTCAATTTTGGGAAGAGGAAAAAGTCGCAGGGGGCCAAGTCTGGTGAATACGGTGGCTGAGACATGATGATAGTATTGTTTTTGGCCAAAAACTACTCACTAGTAACGAGGTGTGCGCAGGTGCATTATCATGGTGCAGAATCCATGAATTTTCTTTTCACACTTCCGGACGTTTTTTTCTTATTGATTCACGCAAACGCCGCATAACCTCAAGGTAATACTCCTTGTTTACCGTACGACCTTGTGGTAGGAATTCTTGATGCACAACGCCATGGTAATCAAAGAAAACTGTGAGCAAAACTTTCACATTCGAACGAACTTGGCGTGCCTTTTTCGGTCTTGGCTCTCCTGGGCTCTTCCACTGGGATGATTGGGCTTTGGTTTCGACGTCATAACCATATACCCATGTTTCGTCACCAGTTATAACCCTTTTGAGCAGATCAGGATCATCATTGACGTCGTTCAACATGTCTCGGGCGATGTTCATGCGACGCTGCTTCTTCAAAATTAAGCAGTTTTGGAACGAATTTCGCTGACACACGTGTCATACCCAAAACATCCGTTAAAATTGATTGGCATGAGCCAAACGATATGTTAAGATCATCAGCTATTTCTCTAATCGTGATTCGACGATTTTTCAACACAATTTCTTTCACTTCCTGAACATTTTCGTTGGTTTTTGACGTGCTGGGGCGTCCAGAGCGAGGTTCATCGTTAACATTTTCTCGGCCCTCTTAGAATAACTTATACCATTTATAAACATTTTTTTTGCTCAAAGTTGACTCACCGTACGCCACTGTCAACATTTCAAGAGTTTTTGAACACTTAATACCATTTTTTATACAAAAATTAATACAAACTCTCTGCTCCATTATTTTCAACAGCAAAAAATCACCTAGCACGCAAACACGAGTCTAACCTTTATGCTTCTCACATAAAAACAACACATGCTATATAGTCAAAATTGTGAACATATGATCGTGACGAGTGTACCAACACAACAACAAAAAATTTTGAAATTAGAGTGTACAGAGCGCGCGAAATTCAAAAAGTCACCTTACTTTTTGGTCACACCTCGTATATTATGAGCTGCTCAAACCATCACTGGCGATCGACTACACTTATCGACTACAACTGATACGTTTAAATCAAGCTTTGAAAGAAAAATGACCGAAATGGGACAATAGGCACAACAAGCTGATTCTGTTACATGACAATGCTAGGCCACACGTTGCAAAACCGGTCAAGAAATACTTGGAAGGAGTAAAGTGGGAAATTCTGCCCCACCCGCCGTATTCACCGGACATTGCTCCTTCAGATTTCCATTTGTTCTGATCCATGCAGTCGGCCCTTTCTGGAGAACGATTCAATTCTTATGAAGATATCAAAAAATGGCTTGATGAAAGGATCACTTCAAAAAAACTAGATTTTTTTCATTCGAGGAATCCATTTATTACCGGAAAAGTGGGAGAAAGTTGTCGCTTCCGAAGGAGCATACTTTGAATATACTCACTTATATAGATTTGTTTAAATAAACACATCTTTTTCTTTTCAAAAAGGGCGGAAACTTATTCCCAATAATATTATATCATTTCTAGAAGTTTTGCATCGTGAGGCCGATTTAGAACATAGAATTGTTGATTAGTGCGATAAATTCCGCCGCGCGGTAAGCGTTGCCGCGTTTCGTGTGCAGGGGTACTTATTATGGAAATGTTTGGAATGGATTCCGATCAGAATTATTCAATTATTCTCTAGATTTATTTTGTGTTTTCTAGGGAAAACGAAATAATTCCGATCGGAATCCATTCCGAACATTTCCATAATAGGTGTCCAGCAGTAGAATTCTGTGAGGGTACGAATCCACTAAGCGCGTCACGCGTCGCATTGTCCATCGCGTCATGACGCGATGCGAAAGAGAGAAAGAAAGGGGTATAAACTTTACTCTTTCTCTCTTTCGCATCGCGTCGTGATGCGATGGACGACGCGACGCGTGACGCGCTCAGTGGATACGTACCATTTTGCCGTATGGCTCCAGCACCTGGACGCGGAAACGTTTGCCGCACGGCAAAATGAGATGCGGTAACCAATGAACACATTAGGAGCTGTAAACTTATTGGCTACCGCATCACATTTTGCCGCGTGGCAAGCGTTTCCGCGTCCAGTGTGCAGAAGTCAAAAAGAGAAAAGGAGACCTAACGGTGCCGTCACATGCGGCGTAACCTGCGTAAGCGTAACCTGCGTATTCTAGTAATTTACTAGAATACGTTATTTTTTATTTACTGGAATACGCCATTCTGAAAGCCGGTATTCATATTTGTAATGTTTTTGGCGTAAGGGATCGATAACTGTATCGCCCGTTTTATGTATTATGTTAGGAAGATGGCAGACTTAGAGGTACTCGTTGTTAAGAGAAGAAAAACTGATTATATATAAATATATTTAAGTGAATGTCTTTATTCTGTCTCTCTGTCACTAATGTTTCGTTACAGACAATGCAACCGAATAATATTCTTGAGGCTTTCACGGGTGTTTCCTATATGACAATCTTGTGTTTCGCGGGTTTTCTCCGTGTTCAAATCCATTCTTGGAATGCCAACG
>NW_017296751.1:9788-13907 GCF_001594075.2 Trachymyrmex cornetzi | reverse complement strand
TTGTGTCGATTTGTGTCGACTATGTCTCCTAAAAGGAAAGCAGCCTATGTTTTTCACGAGAAAACCCGTGACGACTTGCTGAGGCGAATATATCTCTTCCGAACTGGCTTAACGCCCGAATGGTACCGTATGGTACTCCGAAATCGACCGAATATATGTAAGCGGACGATTAGATGAACGGTCTCTGTTATTGACTCTATGTTTCGAACGCGACTGCCGGTGCTAATCAGCGATCGCCTTGGCCGATCCTATGTTCGTCAATTTTCAGCGCACACGTGCAACCTTCGTGCTACGTCCTTCGGCCGTGATCACTTTCCGATCCACGGTTCGAACGAAACGCTTGTGAGGACGTAGCGACCTCCAAAATATATGTCACGTACACATGTGTCACGTACACATCATGATTGCTTAATATTTATGGCTGCTTTCCTTTTAGGAGACACAGTCGACACAAATCGACACAAGTGTCGTTCTATCTTTGTCACTCTCTGAATATCAAGAAGGATAGAACGACATTTGTGTCGACTTGTGTCATCAAATGGAAAACAGCCTATATCTTGAAATATCTTACACATTGGGCGTATTTCGCGGAAGAGAAAGGGAGGATCCCGTTTGCCTACAGTTCTGATTGTACACACCACTCATATCAACTGGTACCTAGTAATTTTTCACTGTTTTGCCAATGAGATTATTTTATTTTTAAATTGGCCAATCAGCGATACATGTGTGCAATATGCGATGTGTGCAATCGGAGCCCTCCCTTAGAGAAATACGGAACTAATGCAACCAATTGCTGATTAGAATTTCTGTTGTACACTCTAAAGGAATGCGAAACGAATTTACGATTGGTTTTCGTAACCTACGCAACTCGAAAAGTACGTCTCAGGGGGAACCGACACCTTTCCATCGCGAATATATGAGCGGATGATCGAATAAATTATTAAAATTGAAAAATTTTGTGACACCACTCTTAAGCTTATTCGACGCGTTTTTGCATGAAACGAAAAAATCTAGCAAAAAAAAACGTCTTTCTGCCTCGCGATCTGAGATATTAAGCGTTAAAGTTGATGACTATTGAGGTTAGGAAATCTGTCACAGAGGCAAAATGAGGTCTATAATTGTACTGTTCCACATGGGTTTCGACTTTTCACGTGATGCAAAGGGGCGCACTTCTATGATTGTACTGTTGCAAAATCGAAATCTTTGTGCATTTTTTCAGAATAAGCTAAAATGAGCCAGAAATTATATTTGACGCATAGTGGTTCTATCATGTTTCGGCGTAACAACAAAATAGCGTAAAAAGCATAAAGTGACTAGACAGAAACTGATGTTCAAGTGAAATGATATGATTGGTCGGCGCAAGTTACGCTTACGCAAGTTACGGCACCCTTATGCCCGTGTCACACTACGGATTGCGAACACGGATCGGATTGGGATTGCGGATCGTCGGATTTGGATTCTTCGTTCACACTACGGACCATGGTACGGACTACGGATTTAATTTGCAACATATGCTGTATCGCAAATGTCGTGTCGTCGACGTTTGCTGTGTACATTCTCTCTCGATAAAACAGTTTTAAAAGTTGCGTCCCGAAATTTGGGACCCATTGTATGAGTTATGATGAGCACAAGTAACCTAACCACACAAACGATGCTTATTCAGCCATCATAAATGGGTCGCGTGACCAAACTCCATGTTTTATTGGCTTGGATTACGATTACGAATCGCAAAAATAGAGAGCCGTCTATTCTGTAATCTACAATCCGAATCCGAAACTGCCTTATCTTGATTGGCTGAGTTCCAATCCGCGATTCGCAATCCCAATCCGATCCGCATTCACAATCCGTAGTGTGACACGGGCATAAGGGGCTCCGCACAGTAAAAGGAACAGGGAACAGAGAACAGAGAATAAGAATTTCAACCTATTAGAAATCATGTACTGTGGAATACACACTGCGTATTCTACAATACATGATTTATGATAGGTTGAAATTCTTATTCTCTGTTCTCTGTTTCCTGTTCCTTTTATTGTGCGGAGCCCCTAACCGATCGTTACACGTATCAATAGATGGTAAATCCTTAGAACATATACTACTGGAAGGAGAATAGGGCGCTGAACGTGATGCCAACATCTGTGCGAGAGAGAAAGGTATAGAGTAATATATGCGCAATGCGCATGCGTCAGTGCCATCGTATGTGTGAAATGAATTGTACAGTTGTGTTAGTGTTCTCACGCATTTTTACTGTTTGTTTCAGGAGTTTTAGGTTACGTATCTTAGACAAAATAACAATAAAATTGACATAATCTATTGTATTTAATAAATTAGTGTTAAAATGAATTTTAATATAAGAATGCATGCAATGTGAGAAACCTTTTCAAAAGAAATGAAATAAATATGAAATAAATAAAATAAGAAATAAGAAATAAATATGAAATATGTATTAAATAAGAAATAAATATGAAATATTTATTAAATATGAAATAAATATGAAATATGTATTAAATATCCATAACATATGTAAACATAACCTACATGTTATTATATAATTAATGCCTTAATAAAATATTACATACAATAACTTACGAGTAATAAGAAACTGCAGTAGTTTCGCGATTACCACACAATAAACAATATTTACTATTGCTCGGCATATTTACTTTTACTTTATTCTGTTTTTATGTCGGCCTTACGAACGTACATACATACGAAGTGAATCTCACTGTGTGAGAACACACAACTGTACAATTCACACAGACGATGATACTGACGCATGCGCATTGCGCAAATATTACTCTATACCTTTCTCTCTCGCACACATGTTGGCATCACGTTTGGTATACGGGTAGCATAGGCAATTCCCCTTCCAGTAGTATATGTTCTAAGGGTAAATCGCGCTCTGAAAATTGTTGCGTGTTCTGCAAACCATCGAAAAAAAGTGTTGCAACCTCACTGTCCGCGACTGTACATATACAATACACATACCTAAAATAGACATACAATATACCAGTTACCTTTTTATGTGATATTTTTGTAATTGCATTACTTAATCGCTAGATTATTCAACAAGAAAACACAAAAACATTAATACTTGCTTAACCTCATTCTGACGGAGTTCATGATTCTCATAAAGCTGGAAACACAATAGACACAGGCAATAGGCACAGGCAACAGAGAATAACGAGCCGTCCAATCAGAGCTCTGGGATATAATACCGAACTTATACCCAAAATCTCTGATTGGATGGCTCGTTATTCCCTGTTGCCTATGCCTATTGCCTGTGTCTATTGTGTTTCAATCTTAATGGAGTAAATGGAGTATGACGAAACTGGTCAACTGGAGCGGGCTAAACATGGCGGTGCTGAATATATGCTAGAGGTGGTAGTGGGGATGAATGCCGCTTCTCTTATATATAGGACTCTACTCTGATTATAGAACCTCTAGTAGTACAAAAAGTCGAAATTGTAGATTACCAGCGCGAGTTCTGGGTATCAATTCTCTAATTTTTATCATGGTGTAAATGTGAGCAATCTTACGGCGAATTCGATTGGATGCACTAGTGCGCACTAGTGTGCACTGAGTGCACCTTCTCTCAGTTTTAGCGTGTTCGATTGAGGTTATCCTCTATTGGTACATCTGCCACTTGTGTTCGATTCATAACTGCACTATTTTTAGTTTTTGATTTTTAGTTTTATTGATTAGTGTCAATACAAATGGGTTCGATTGGGTAACTCTGCCACAGTGAATTCTTTATGTTCGATTAAGCTAGTTTCTCTGTCATAGGACGCACTCGAATGCACTGAGGGCTTTTGACGGTGCATTTCAGTGCAAAGAGGTTACGATGGCAGAAAAAATATTTGTCGTATTAAACGAATTACTGGACACATCCAGTAGCAGTAGTGACGGCGAAATATTATTAAAACCAGAAAAGACGAAAATTAATAAAGTAAAAAATATGGTGGAAATTATAAACAATTATAGTGATAAAGAAGTGAGTCACACTTTATAAAAGATATTATAAAAATTGATAAAAATTATTATTATTATAATAATTGATTATTATAAAATTCCAAATTAACACAAATTTATAATGTACGTGATATTTGTATAATTAAAACT
>NW_017296751.1:8103-9474 GCF_001594075.2 Trachymyrmex cornetzi | reverse complement strand
TTTTCGATTGGGGTGCACTGGCTGCACTCAGTGTCAAGAGCGTGTTCGATTGGCAGTGCCAATGCGCACTTGGCTAGTGTCACGTGTTCATTTGATCGCGCGACACTCGCGTAGTGCGCACTCAGTGCGCACTAAGTGGCACGAGATATTTTGACGGTGCCAGTTCAGTGCACGTTTTATCACCGTTAAGGATATACATAGGGACAAGCAAATCTGCACAGTTGAATTGAAAACGGGGTCTTGTTCCTACTCTTAATATCTTTTACTGTGGTTTTGTAACATTTTGTTGAACATTGCTTCAAAATGAACAAAATGAGTTTCAGCTTTTGCACTGAAAATCTTGGCATATTCTTTTGAACTTGCACTATTCAGTGCAACCCATGGAACTCGTCCAGTGTTGGTGTGAACTGAGTGCGCACTGGTGCGCACTAACTTTTGCCCAATCGAAAACGCTATTTGATTCGGGGCAGTGAGAGAGTCAAGTTACTAGGAGCACTGGATCTGAATCAAGGCAAGTAAAACCACACTCGGATTGCATACACCACACCGTTTCGGCACTAGTGCAAAAGTTATTAGCCACTGGCACCGAGCAACATCGAGTGAGTGCACATTAATCGAATTCGCTATTACATTGCGTGATTCCCTATCTTTTATCATGGTGCAATTGCGAACAATGGTTAGCCCGGATCCTTATACGGGCAACAGCGCTTTGACACAGCGCTAATTGGTGAAAAGCCGGTTGTGGGGGTAAAATTTACCCCCATCACCCTTTTTTCACCAATCAGCGTTCGGTGTCAAAGCGCTGTTGCCCGTATGAGGATCCGGGCTTACGTTCAGCAGACTCAACAGTTTTGCAACCGTTTTATGATTCTTCGCTCAGATTGGACTATTCCTTTAAAACTAAAAGTATAAATCAATCAGCGCAACGAATCATGAAACGGTTGCAAAACTGCTGAGTCTGCTGAACGCAGCCAATCTCACCGGAGTTCGTTCGGCAAGAAATTTCTTGTCGAATGGTGAGATCTGAGAAAGAAAGTCTGAGAAATGGAGCGAGAGAGGAACCACAGCCGACTGGACCGACTAAATTGACAGTTTTAAGATTGAATATATAATTTTGCACAGTCCAAAGACAAGAATAAAATCGAATGGCAATATATATGGTAACAATTTACTGGCTTAGAGGATGAAGAATCACATATGAGAATTACACGAAGAATGCTTAGTTCATTTTCAACAGGATTGACTTTGTAAATCTGTGGTCGCAAGGATTTGCACATTTCGGGCCGATTCCGACACGCGACCTCCACCCAGGGCCTTCCAACTCCCCTCTTGTAAACGCGGTACCACCGTTAGTGGCGCCCTTAGCTTATG
>NW_017296751.1:7382-7639 GCF_001594075.2 Trachymyrmex cornetzi | reverse complement strand
CCAGCCATATTGAATATTAGTTCCATATTTCCGGGTGACATAAGGTGAGGGCACCACTAACGGTGGTACCAGCAGTTACGAGGCCCTGCCTCCACCACCGCACGGCCGAGTCGCCGGGCGGTCACGTGACGCTCTGACTCAGGGGTGCTCCTATACCAGAAATATACTAGGAGCGCGTCTTCCGCCAAATTATTATTGAAATGTTTTTCATTAAATAATTTATATAATTATATTATTTATTTAATATTTTATATTAT
>NW_017296751.1:0-7163 GCF_001594075.2 Trachymyrmex cornetzi | reverse complement strand
TATATAAATTATTTAATAAAAAACATTTCAATAATAATTTGGCGGAAGGCGCGCTCCCAGTATATTTCTGATATAGAAGCGCCCCTGAGTCAGAGCGTCACGTGACCGCCCGGCGACTCGGCCGTGCGGTGATAGGGGTCGTGCGCCGGAATCGGCCCGAAATGTGCACATCCTTGCGACCACTGTTGTAAA
Organism: Trachymyrmex cornetzi; assembly: GCF_001594075.2. Classification (NCBI taxonomy): domain Eukaryota; kingdom Metazoa; phylum Arthropoda; class Insecta; order Hymenoptera; family Formicidae; genus Trachymyrmex; species Trachymyrmex cornetzi. The sequence goes on along the minus strand of NW_017296751.1, from coordinate 6,971 downwards.
TAATAGCAGAAAATCGTTTAGGCTCAGTTCCACAACTCACGGTTTACTTTTAACCACTTTTAGGCCCAGTTTCACAATTCACGGTTAACTCTAAAGGCCCGTCTACAATACACGGAGTAAGAAGTAAGAGTAAGAAATTGACCAATCACAGTCGAATGTGAGAAGAATAATCGAGGTGATTGGTCAATTTCTTACTCTTACTTCTTACTCACTGTATTGTAGACAGGCCTTTAACCGGGGTTCAACTTATTCATTGGTCGCGTTCAGCAGACTCAACTGTTGTAGAGCAGATCCGTGAGCACTCGCTGCTATTGGTGTATTCTTCTAGATCATCCAATAGCAGCGAGCGTTCACGGATCCGCTCCACACAGTTGAGTCTGCTGAACGCGACCTTTGTCATCTTGAACGCGTCCAGTCCTTCCATACCGTATTTGTTTTCAGGTTTCCACTCTATATGTTTCTTTGATCCTTTCTACTCGTGGTCAGACGAGTCGTGCAAGCGCAGCCTGGTTAGGTTTATGTCTCATGCGTGAAAAGTAACAGAAAGGACATACGAGATGGTAAGAAAATCGATTTTTCATGTGCGAGCGTACATCGGGGTTTTCTCTTTTGTCGATTTTGCGTGATCGCCCGTTTAATTTCCTTGAGAATCATCGCGCTCGTTTGCGCCGTTTACGAGCTTTGCCGTCTCCGGCACTCCATATGTAATACCTTTCCTATGAATACCTTCCCTTCGAATTGATTTATACAATGTTCTCCGATAACATCTGAGACAAAAATTTTTCATTAACGCAATAATAACTGCAAGAATATAAGGATCCAAGCTTGTCAGCACGTGATTACATTCCTCGGTAATATGTGCACGTGTAGAGACACGATGTCTGGTCCGCCATTGCGGTAGCTGTCGCGTTTGTGAAGCACGAGCACATAGGCTTTGTGGACCCTTGAACAATGGTTACGTTCAGCAGACTCAGCAGTTTTGCAACCGTTTTATGATTCGTCGCGCTGATTGGATTGTACTTTTAGATTTAAAGGAATAGTCCTATTTCTCTCTCAGCGAAGAATCACAAAACTGTTGAGTCTGCTGAACGCAGCCAATGATCAAGAAATCGATTATGTATCTTGAAAGGTAAAAATTACAAAAGTGAGCAAATTCACTACATTCTAAAAAAAATTTTATGGATTTCGCACCATACTGTTACTATAATTCTATATAATTTTCACAACTGAATAGATATTAACAATAGTGGCTTTCCATTTACACCGATTCTCAGATCATTCTCACTTGTGACATCATAACTCAGTTGAATGTGCGTTCTTTTTACATATGAAACTTTTTATCAAACAAAGCAAATAATGACGCCATTAATCTGAGTATAAAATACTCAGCTCACACTTCAGACTCAGTTTCACTTGTGTGAAAACGGAAAGCAACTATTAATATGATTATGTGGATTTGACACCATGGCCCATATTCAGAACGCTTTTACAACGATGTGTTAGCACGCTAACATATACTTTACGTTACACATATAGAATTTCAGAGATAAAAACGTGTTCTGAATACAGGCTATAGATTTTAAACCCATCTTATGATGGTGTTAACATTGATAGTAATACCAAGGGTCTTAAATTCATACCATATTGGTCTTAATGATTACATTTACATGGCACCATTAATTGAGTTTAATAACATCCGTAGTTATGAAACTGATCACAATCGCTCCATTCTTCCGATAAACAGCTATGATTAGCCAATTTTATAACTACGGATGTATTGAACCTAATTAAGTGTGCCGTGTAATAGAAGTCAATATTAAATAAGATGAAAATCACAAAAGTGAGCGAATTTATTAGAATATTTGTGACTTTTTTTATTGATCAATAACCTACATTCTAAATATCGATATAGCACAGTTAATCTATATAATTCTTACTGTGTTGGTGTTAATATTGAGTTGGAGGAAAAGTTTTGTGGTATTTTGTTAACTCGAAATTATATATACAATATCTTCGTTAAAAATGATCAAGAGTTAAATTTAAAAAAGTTTTAAAGCTTGTGAAATCTCTACTTTCAAATGGTTACTATATTTTTTGAATTTATGTGAGTTTTATAATTTTTATATATAGAAAAAAATACGAGCTGAAAAAAAGGGAAATTTTTTTTCTTTGTGGGTCTGTCACGTGCCAAAAAATTTTGCGAAAATTTTCGACTATCTATATCGTGAAAGTTTGGAGTTTTCCTTATAAAATTGTTTTTAAAAAATGTTTCTACAATCTTTTGTACTTGAGTTATTCGCGAGTTAAGTAAAAAGAAGCATTCTGACTTTGATTGCTCATAACTCCATTAAAAATCATCATACTGCAATTAAAAAAACAGATTCTTAAAACTGAAACATTGCTCTACTGAATAGTATCATGTTAATTTTTTAAATGTAAAATGTATAGAAATATTTGAGTTAAAAATGTGATATTACTATCCTTAAATAACCATTACGCAATAGAAAAAAGGATAGTAATATCACATTTTTAGCTTAAATGTACATATTTCTATTTTTTTTTAAATTGGCAATTACACCACTTGATAGAGCAACGTTTCAGCTTTAAGAATCTGTTTTATTAACCCTTACTATACAAAGTCGGGTTGCTAGTGACTGAGCGATTCCTGTTCATGCAAGTTTCTTTGAGCCTTTTGATAAATTATACATTTTATTATTTTCCAAAATAAAGTTCCAATATTTATTCTAGAAAGTTATTGCAAAATTGAAAGCATGTTGATGAATCTTTAGAGATTTTTTGAACCATTCTGAATAAGTGAAAAAAACGGATAGATTCTAGTGACCCATGTTTGGATGGATGAGGCACCAAATTGTACCTTTTATTGTAAGGGTTAATTACGGTACGATGATTATTTAAACGGAATTATGAGCAGTCAATATCAGAATGCTCTTTTATTTAATCTTCGTGTAACTTGATAACAAAAAGTTATAGGAACGTTTAAAAAAAATGAACTTTTAGGAAAAACTTTAAGCTTTTACGTCAGATAATCGAAAATTTCGTAACAAATATTTTGTATATAATTTTGAGCTAACAAAATACCACAGAACTTTTTCTCCAACCCAATATTAACCCTTACCATACCATCTACAATTTGGTGTGCCTCATCCAAACCATCAAGGGTCACTTCAAATCTCTTCGTTTTTTCACCTCTTCAAAATAATAAAAAAAATCTAAAAATTCACCAACATATACTTTCAACTTTCTAGAATAAATATTGACTCTTTATTTTGGAAAATAATAAAATGTAGTATATAATTTATAATTACCGAAAGACTCTAAGGGTGCGTTCCGAGTTACGCATGAAGCGCATGACGCACCATTTGTCCTTGTTGTTCACGAAATAATAAAGAAGGGTAAAACGATACATTATGCGCTTCATGCGTAACTTGGAACGCACTCAAAGAAATTTGCACGAACAGGAATCGCTCGGTCACTGGTTACCCATATTAGTACAGTAAGGGTTAACATCAATATGGTTAGATTCAGTAGACCCTACATTCTGTTAAATCTGATTTTTTAGAGTGTAGATATTGACCAATGTGTGACATTACAAATATTCTAATAAATTTTCTCATTTTCGTATTTTTACGCATTTCAAGATACATCATCGCCAATAGTAAAAATTATGTTATGAATGAGCGTAATTTTAGCGGAAAAGAATCCTGATGGTGCAGATAAAAACAATTTTTTTTTTAATCTATAATTGTAGCAATATATTGTATTTTTTGTAGCTATGTGCTAAACAGTATTACAGACATCCATGAAATCTAAATTTCTGAAAATGTTTTTCAGTGATATTTATAAATAAACTCAAATTGAAGGGCAAGAAGTATATGATGCATTATTCTTATAAATAACGTTATTATATATTCATCTGTGGCGCCGAGTGGCTCGCTACTCAGTGCGATTGACTCGTGATCTGTGGATTCGGGTTCGATCCAACTTGTGCCCCATATACGCGATTTTTCGCGTTCACCGTTCAGCGGTAATCTCCTCGAGTGTTAACAAACTCTAAGGAGTAAGAATGCAAACTACTACCAAATGCAAAAACATAAGCGAACCTCTGCTCCCCGAAGAGGTTCTGAAGCTAAATTGATATGCATAGTACTGTAACCCCTCAAAAAATGGGGTCGGAAAACAAAAAAAAATAATATATTTATCTGAATTGTTGTAACATTTTTCTTTTTTTTAGTCGTTATCAACGGCGCGACCACTTATTACGGTCTATACTGACAAGAATGAGGCATCGGGTGATACAATTTCCCTGCCATCTGTCTTCAAAGCACCAATTCGTCCTGATATCGTTAATGTCGTCCATCAGTTGATTTCTACAAACAGAAGACAACCGTACTGTGTTTCTAAAGAAGCCGGTAAATATCGGTGGCTATGTTCAGTAGAAAAAACAACTTTGTAACTGTTGTAAATTTCTTTTACATAATTAGTTAGACGTTTAGATCCAGCAAGGATCCAAAGATAAGAATCAATCATGTTAAAGAATCTTACTACAGTTGCAACTGCTTTTTCTGCTAAGCCATTATCTTCATTTTATTAATTTCATTATTATTACGATGATTATTACAATATTTGAATAATAATTAAGCATAAAAAGATAATTGTTTTTATTTTTCGCAGGTCATCAAACCTCTGCTGAGTCATGGGGTACTGGACGTGCTGTGGCCCGTATACCTCGTGTACGTGGCGGTGGTACCCACCGTTCTGGTCAGGGTGCTTTTGGTAACATGTGCCGAGGCGGGCGTATGTTTGCACCTACTAAGCCGTGGCGTCGTTGGCATCATCATGTCAACGTCAATCAGAAGCGTTATGCTCTCGTTTCTGCCATTGCCGCCTCTGGTGTTCCTGCGCTTGTCCAATCTAAAGGTATGTGTCTTTTATGTAGATAATATTTTTTGTTAAAGAAAACGAAATTTTTAAAATTCTTTTTCGAGAGAGATTTTAGTATTGCAATATTTTTATATCGAATATAGAAATATTTTTCTGTTTTCTTTAATAATTTGAACAAATTACGAAAAGTTATTATATCACGTTCTAATATGTTTAAAAATAATCTAAGTATTTCTGAATAAAATAGACAGACTGTGATATACTTTGTATTTTTATACTTGTTCATAGGACACTTGATCCAAGAGGTTCCGGAATTCCCGCTCGTTGTTTCTGATAAGATTCAAGAATACACGAAAACCAAGCAGGCTGTCATCTTTTTGAGACGCATTAAGGCTTGGAATGATATCCAAAAGGTTTTAATTTCTTTTAGTCTTAAAGATTCTTCTGTATTGCCTTCTGTCGTGTCCATGTGCACCAATAAATGTCCGCATCTTTGCTAAACAAAATTAAGCTTAGATGCTCCTAATAGGTGCTATAGGAATATGGTATTCAGGCGTTCTTTACTAGTTGATTTGCGCTCACTAGCAAGGGGTATGAATCACCAAACAATTTTCTTTGTACTTTTTATAAGTATTCGAGTTTGTTAAAAAAAGGTTTAGGGTGCTTGCATGGACTGCTAGAGATCCGGCCGAGGTAATATTTTTTGCAATAGATAAATTTATTTACAGATTTCCAACATATCAAGATCTCTTTGATATCTTTTGAGCATTAAATTTAATTGATATTACTGGGTCTGCCGTGTTTTAAAAGTCCAAAAAAATTTCGACGCGCAGTTCAAATGACTACAAAATATATAATATATGTATATGTACATATATATATTTATATATAGTATATACAAATTCACGGGAGGATCCCGATTACACACACCACTCATATCAGCTGGTAATTTTTCACTGCTTTACCAATGAGAATATTTTATTTTTTAATTGGCCAATTAGCGACGCATGTGTGCAATATGCAATGTGTGCAATCGGAGCCTTTTCCAAATTCACATAGAATTATTTAAAGGATTAAAAATTTTAAAACAGCTCTTTAAAACAATTTCAACCGTTATGGCCCTTATTCCTCATTGGTCATTTTCATTTTTTAAAAGATTAAGGAACCTATTCTGTAACTCTTAACATGTAATTGTAACGTTTACAGTCGTTAAGAGTTAAGCCCAATCTACACAAGACACAGAACGCGAGTCACAGGTCGCAAGCTTGTTGCGTCAGCCAATTTCAAAGTGTCACTTTTAAAATTAACGCGTCGGATGGGCTAATGCAACAAGTTTGCAACCTGCGACTCGCGTTCTGCATCTTATATAGATCAGTCTTTATAGAATAGGTCTCTAAAATTCTTATGAAGAAGAGGCAATTAATCAAATCCATGTGATTTATATAAGTTCTTTCTAAATTTTTAACCAAATTATTTTATTAAATTAGATTTCATTTATTTTTTACTAGGTGTATAAATCTCAACGTTTTCGTGCTGGTAAAGGTAAAATGCGTAATCGCCGACGCATTCAGCGACGTGGACCTCTAATTGTATATGGCCAAGATCAGGTAAGCAATTTTCTTTTAAAATAGCTTTCTGTATTGTCTGGCAATTCAATCTATAAACAGAATTCAAATTAAAATAAATTTTATTCACATTTATATGCAAACTTAATTATTAAGCCTAGGAATTATAAAAAATTGTTATATAAATCACATTATAATTTCTAGGGTATTCGTAAAGCATTCCGCAATATCCCAGGCGTTTCTCTAATGAACATCAACAAGATGAATCTGTTGAAGTTGGCACCTGGCGGTCACGTCGGACGCTTTGTAATCTGGACGAAGTCCGCTTTTGAGCAGTTGGATGCCCTTTATGGAACCTGGCGTAAAGAATCACAGCTTAAGAAAGGATATAACTTGCCATTTCCTAAAATGGCCAATACGGATCTATCCAGACTTCTAAAGTCTGAGGAAATTCGCAAAGTCTTAAGAGCTCCTAGGTAATTATAGGCGAAGAAAAAAAGGTCT
>NW_017296750.1:30918-34361 GCF_001594075.2 Trachymyrmex cornetzi | reverse complement strand
CTTTGATTGTTAATAACTTTTTAACGAAGGGTGAGCGACGGCTAAAACCTGTTGGAGGTTACTTAGGGTCATGACCTTGACAATATATGTCAAGATCAAGGTCATTGGAGGAGTCCCCTAATCGGAGTTTGGGGGGTCCCCTAATCAGAACTTTTACCAAAACCTGAATTTTAGTTAGGCCGACAACCAAATCGAAAACTGAAAAAAAGTTTTCGGTTCGATTACGGTTTCGGTCGGATTTCTGGTTTCGATCCGACTAAAATAACAATTTCAATCTGATCCGACTGAAACTCACCTCTTTTTCTGTCTCTACAAGATCGATTTTGTTACCAACGACTACAATCGGAACTGCTCCTTTCGTGCTATGTATCTGGGCGCGGAGTGCTTTCACCTCGAGAAAAGTATTTGAATCATTTACGTCGTAAACTAAAATGAAGGCGCCACCTGATTTAATGTATAGCTCTCTCATCGCAGGAAATTCGTACCAGCCGGATGTATCGAGAATATCGAGTATTAAATGGATTCCAGAAACGTTGAAATCCCCATGATGCATCTCTTCGACAGTCCGCTTATATTTTGGAGTGAAAGTATTATACAGAAATTTATGTATAATTGCAGACTTGCCGACTTTTGCTGCGCCCATCACTACAATTTTGTGCCGAGCCGATAGAGAGAGAGAGAGAGAGAGAGAGAGAGTTCAGCGTATTATTTAAATAAATAAATTAAATTAAATTTATGACAGACAGAAGAAAACTCTCTCGCATTACCTGACATTCTTTGTTGCTCCATCCTCCTGTTCTTCTTTCAAGTGTGCTGAAGGTTGTAGGCTGAAGCGACGACGAAATTGATGATGGCCTTTCATTATTTGTACCACAGAATTTCTAGTAAAAAAAAATTTACATATTTCTTATTTTCAGAAAAAAATTTATTTATAAAAAATAAATTTTATATTATAACTAACTGTAAAGAACATTATACATCAATAAAATTTTTAACTTTAACCCTTATTTCAAATAATATATTGTAAACTTTCAATTTTTGTTCATTATTAATGTTTTCTCTGAAAGCATGTTAACAATTAGAAAAAATTTAAATAAGAAAAATCCAAGTAAGGAAAGAATAATTAATAAAAATACATTGAGATAATTGAACGTTTTCTACCGTCTCTAGTTTTACCAGGTCTGCGAAAAAAAGTTATTATAAAGTAAAGAAATTATCTCTTCTTATATATCTTATCTGCACAAGTTTATTATGACAAAAATATATAACTAGTATTTTCTTATTAATGCTGATCTACACATGTCGAATTATATTTTAATAAATCCATAAAGCAATAAAACAATATTGGTACGTATGATAAATAATAGTAATTAAAATTTTCAATTGCGTTATAATAATTACTATAATAAAACGGGAAATCTATTATACGGCACTAACATATTTGATTAATATAAGCGAGTAGAAACAATTATTATTGTTGATACGACTTACAAGGGGAGTTAGGCAACTCGAAAATTTAGAAAATTCTGAAACGTTGTGTGAAATAGAGTAATTTATCCATAACGCAGAACTACTTTTCGTTTGTGCCATCAATGGCATTTTACGTCCCCCTTCAAACTATACAAGTTTTATCCGAAATTTTTTTCTCTAAAATGCACTATGCAAAAGATATTTTAGGACGTATTCGGATAACCCGGATCTCTTGCATTTTCGCACGGAATGCAAGAGATCCGGGTTCGACTCCCGGCCGAGGTAATATTTTTCGCAATAAGAATTAATTATTTACAGAATTTAATATGTTATTCAACATTATTAAGATTGTTTCGAAAATGCGAATATATATAAGCATCAAAAATTTGTTAAATTGCCAGTCAATTTAACTCGTGATATTACTGCGATAGTTTAATAGAGTTAGCGTTTCAAGACCGAAAAATCATTTCGAAGCGCGTTTCTGGGGACTGTATACGTAGTATATAAATTCACATAAGAATCATACAAGCATTAAGATCCAGCTAGACCGTTTAAGGCTTTGATTTCTATAGTTTATGTAAAAAATATTTAGCGGCTTATGTGATAATTTGTGTGTGTATGTGACTAAGAAAACAAAAAAGACATGGAAAACAATGAGCCTCCATGTAAAAAAATAAAATTAATTGAGGCGGAAGAGGACATCCCCGTCGAAGAGGACATCCGCATGGAAGAGGACGTCGTCCTAGGCGAGGAGGAGGAGGAGGAGGAGGAGGAGGAGGACGAGATTCCCATAATCATCGATGATTGGGAAGAGGAGAAGGTGGAAGAAGTCGCGTACATCAACGGCTTCCCCTTTAATATTGACAACGTAAGCAGCGAGGAGTGCGTCGTATTCATGATGGAGCTCCTTCAGCTGCACGACGAGGAGGAGCTAATCCGCGTCCTCGTGGAAGTGAAGGAGGAGGAAGAAGAAGCCGAGGAGTAACCAACGCGTGGAGGAGGAGAGAAGAAGGAGGAGGAGGAGGAGGAGGCTGAGAAGGAGGAAGACAACGAGGAGGTAAGTTTTATTTTATATAATTTATTATATTTTTAGGCGCTCCCCTCGTCTACGAGTACTCCCCGCGCTCCGCTTTCCCTCGCCTACGTGTATCCCCCGTGCTCCACTTTCCCTCGCTTAAGAGCCCTTTATAAAAATTTTTCACCGTTTTTAGCCCGTTTTTAGCCCGCGCGAACGGTTAATTTGAGTGGTGAAAACGTGCACTTTACTCAATGAGTATGACTCCGTTTTTAGATCGCAAACAGGAACTTTTTCGTAAAAATGAGTGGTTGAAACGGATTGCACTCATGCAGGACACGAGTATATCTGAGTGGTAAAAACGTATACATTACGAGTATTTTTGAGTGGTAAAAACGTAAATTTGAGTGAAAAAACTTATACGAGTGCAAAATACTCATTTAGCACTCGTCACTCACATTGCATGTTTTCACCACTCGAAATTACTCGTCGTAAGGCATAATATGCCGATAGCACGAGAAAATCAGCTCCGTTCCTGTCGAGATTCGAACCGAGGCCTGGTCTCCAAGTCTGCTCTACGAGGCTGCCACTTTTTCACTGAACCACACAACTCCTATGTCGATATTCGCTTACTTATGTACCTCTTATATCAAAGATTATAATTATTATATAGTACACTATTAGAAATGTAACCACGAGCTTCCTTTACATGTAAATGAAGCTTGTGGTTATGAACGAAATTAAAAGTAATGAATGATTTAACTGAAAATTAAGTTACAGTAGTTACTTAAATTTAATGAACATTAAATTTATGAAAAATATATTAAATTTTATGTATATATAGGTACACAAATATACTTTTTAATTATAAATACATTAAATTTGATGTAATGTCATGAAATTAATTTCAAATTGTGTAACTTAAAATGTAATGAAATTTAAGAACATTTCTAACAGT
>NW_017296750.1:29149-30799 GCF_001594075.2 Trachymyrmex cornetzi | reverse complement strand
GACATTTTACGTATTTTGATTTTGAATGATTAACCAATTGATTTAATTCATTATTCTGTGCATAAAAATATTAAAGTACAACTGTTAAAAATAGTGTTCATGAAACATTTATACCTGAATAAAGGGTAATATATCTCATAAACTATTAATATTTTGACAAGTCTATTTAAATACTTTTGCATGCAGATTAGGGGAAGATCATTTCAAATTAAACAATTTTTTTCTAAATATATTTTATATTTAATGTGATTACCCTAATCCCAAAAATAATTAAGGGACGTGATAGATTAAACTAGGACTCTGATGTGTATGCACACACACACAAACGCGCGCGCATGAATATATTACAGTTATATATAACCATTGAATAAATTAATCGTCAAAATAAAAATAAAATTCATACAATAATAATTCATTATTATTATTAATTTATTAATATACATATGTATGTGTGTATATATGAATAATATATACACTTTTTTTTAACATGGCCGGAGACACTACCGCGTCTCCTGATATATACAATAATAAATAATGAATTATTATATAATTTCTATTTTTAATTTATTTGAAATCGTACGATATGGTAATTAATAAATGATAAGTAAATGTACGAGTAAAAGAGAAACGTCGTATTAACGTGTTCTCACTCATCAGCTGGAAACAGACAATCCACTCAAAAATACGAAAAAACAAGTATTGAAAACGAACAATCTCTTAAAAATACTCATTGCATACTCGTGTATACTCACTATCGTTCCTTCATGATACACTGCGAGTGCTTGAGAGTGCAAGAAACAAGCAAGAACGGGCTAAAAATGGGCTAAAAACGGTCTATGTGAGGTCTAAAAACGGTGAAAAATTTTAGAGAGTATTCCACGCGCTCCGCTTTCCCTCGCCTACGAGTATTCCCCGTGTTCCGCGCTCCCCTCTAGCCCCATGGGTTAGAACCCGTGTACTATACCTACTAACGTATGTATAAGAAAAAAAGAAAAAAGGGAATAACAGGTGTGAAAATAAATGCGCGCAATTCATAGGTTAAGATTGATTTTTTATTTTACATCATATTATGCGCACTACTTAGCAACGTCGCAATGCATCGCGATTTTTAGACTATATTATAAAGAGTGCCACAACGATATAAGCGATAGCTTTTCCCGTGAAGGTACTTGTGATCTAAACTGTTTATACATACAACTGTCGCCTATAGATAAAGTCTAGGCAGACTCGCTAAAGTAAAGATCTCGACGATACTTTTTGTCAGGCTTTGTCGTCGCGAGGTTCTTTTTTCTTTCTTTTCCTTACGCGAGGGATCTCGTTTTTTTTTATGAAACATGCCAAGAGTATTCTACCATTTAGCGTTAATGGTACAATACTTTTGCACGTTTATGTGATTAAGTGACAATGGAAGTGATTCTGATTCTATTTTTAATTCTATTTGTACTCTTTTTTTTCCAGAAGACGCATCGCAGTCAAATACATGTTCGGGGGTACAAAACCCCCTACCATTGGCGGATGGTGCGGGCGGAGAGGCGGGCGGAACGGTTCTTCAGGGAACAGTTTATGGACGTGTAGGATAACGACAGCCTGTTCCTTGCAGAATTGTTCGGCCTCCGGCCATATAAGCGGAACCCAGAGCCGGAGAATTGG
>NW_017296750.1:28397-29088 GCF_001594075.2 Trachymyrmex cornetzi | reverse complement strand
AAAAAAGTCTGATACCATTTTGAGATATTCGCTGTAGTTTTCGAATTAAAAAAGGAAACGTCTAAGCCAATGTACGGTGAAACCGCGCCGCGCGAATGCATAGAACGGCCCACACTCGACAGCAAGGCGGTCCTGTAGGACTCATCAGGCGATGGAGCGCTATCCTTCCCTCTCTTTGCGCGCTATCGCCGCTGCCGCCGCCGCCGCTGTCGAGTGTGGGCCGTTCTATGAATTCGCGCGGCGCGGCTTCACCGCACATTGGCTTAGACGTTTCCTTTTTTAATTTGAAAACTACAGCAAATATCTCAAAAATATCTTTTTTGTTCCCCTTGACCCATTCTACGCCCCCCCAATGCGGCTCCGACCTTATTTCTGAGACACCCTGTATATATATATTTTTTTTATTTTTCCAATTAAATATTTTTTTTATTTATATGTTATTTTTTCATTTTTGACAGAAAGCTACAGCGGCGGCGGCGACCGGCGGCGGCGACCGGCAAACGCATTTTTTCAGGGTGTTCATGTAAACATCACCGATAACTCCGGGGCCTTCCAGCGCCTCCCCTCTCCTTCCCCGCGTCATCAAGTACCCCCCACGCCTTCCCCCGTGCGCCATCAAGTATTGTACGCGCCCCGCGCCCCACTCGCTTACTGCTGGTCTAGAACCGCCCCAGTAATACTACTCACATGT
>NW_017296750.1:18492-27033 GCF_001594075.2 Trachymyrmex cornetzi | reverse complement strand
ATATATATATATATATATATATAAATATATCTATCATAATTAGAAGTAATAAAAGTCATTATTATTATTTTTACTGAAATAACTCAATCTGTTAACTTAAAATTGGAAACAAAGATTTAAAATACGATAGGTATCATAAAAATTCATGTTCCAACAGCAATATTTTCAAAATTTGTTATACTCTTTTTCAAACGGTAATATACTTCAATAAATGTTGAAAAAATTGCGGTAATCGAGAAAGAAAAGGAACTCTTCAAGATAATACTAATACTTCATCAAAATGTGTAGGCAGTCTATTTTTACGATTCAATCTTCACAGCGGCATTTTTTTATCTGAAGGATTCGCTAAAATTTATCATCTAAGAATACTTTAGATTGAAAGAAGAATAATTACAAAGGTTGTTCTCGAACATCCGCAATCTCCTCTTTTCTACACAAAAGTTCGATAACGTCCAGTAGTACGATAAAATGTGTGCGAAGTATCCAAATTACACGATGATCCGAGAATTACACAAATTCCATAAACTTCGATTCTCTATCGTAATATAAATGCAAATATAATTTTTTAATGCATAATATGTTGTCATAAATTTGAATTCTTATGACTTTGTATAATACATGTTATAAAAATAATATTCATGTAAATTTTTATGCCATTCATAGAATATATTATAATACATAATGATAGTATATAATATATGTTATAATAATAATAATAATTTATTGAAATGCAAACGAAATGAATTATTATGTATAGAGATGAAAGTTGAGAGAGCTGAGAATGCAACATAAAACATAAACAATAACGCTATTTACAAATATAAACCTTTAATATAATTAAAATAATAATAATAGTGTTTTAAGTGGCTTAAATTTAAAAATATATAAAATTAATAAGGGGAGCATTCAGCCACAACGCTAGATGTGTTATACTAAAGTCATATATTTCAAAATTAATAATAAACTAGATAGACGTTTCGGTCAAAATTTGACCATCTTCAGTACAATCATACAAAAAAGTTGTTACAATACAAAAAAACAACATTAGAACTTTTTTGTATGATTGTACTGAAGATGGTCAAATTTTGACCGAAACGTCTATCTAGTTTATTATTAATTTTGAAATATATGACTTTAGTATAACACATCTAGCGTTGTGGCTGAATGCTCCCCTTATTAATTTTATATATTTTTAAATTTAAGCCACTTAAAACACTATTATTATTATTTTAATTATATTAAAGGTTTATATTTGTAAATAGCGTTATTGTTTATGTTTTATGTTGCATTCTCAGCTCTCTCAACTTTCATCTCTATACATAATAATTCATTTCGTTTGCATTTCAATAAATTATTATTATTATTATAACATATATTATATACTATCATTATGTATTATAATATATTCTATGAATGGCATAAAAATTTACATGAATATTATTTTTATAACATGTATTATACAAAGTCATAAGAATTCAAATTTATGACAACATATTATGCATTAAAAAATTATATTTGCATTTATATTACGATAGAGAATCGAAGTTTATGGAATTTGTGTAATTCTCGGATCATCGTGTAATTTGGATACTTCGCACACATTTTATCGTACTACTGGACGTTATCGAACTTTTGTGTAGAAAAGAGGAGATTGCGGATGTTCGAGAACAACCTTTGTAATTATTCTTCTTTCAATCTAAAGTATTCTTAGATGATAAATTTTAGCGAATCCTACAGATAAAAAAATGCCGCTGTGAAGATTGAATCGTAAAAATAGACTGCCTACACATTTTGATGAAGTATTAGTATTATCTTGAAGAGTTCCTTTTCTTTCTCGATTACCGCAATTTTTTCAACATTTATTGAAGTATATTACCGTTTGAAAAAGTCTTTAGCCATAGAAATACTACCAGTTAGACCTTTATTTTATTATGGATACGTGGACGATACGCGACTCCTTCTGATACTATTGAGGGCCTGTTCTCTTTTTGATTGAACTTTTACAGTTCATCTTTCTTCCTTTTCTCTCCAGGGGAATGCAAAAGTTCAGCCAAAAAGAACAGGCCTAAATAGAATGTTTTCAGTTCGTTACATGAAAGATTACAATTTACCATTGTAATCGGTACTTTTGGCAGATTGAATTTTCTCGATACCATTATCATTATTGGTAACAATAAAATCATCTTTGATAGATTTCAAAAACCGACTCATAACACACAAATCGTTAACAGTGTGTGCAGAACGTAACTATCACGTATTTCGTAATGTAGCGACTGAGAGCTCATTCGCACGTGCATCGCATACGAAACCCCGCGTGCACGCGCATGGAAAATTCACTGACAATGAGATTGTCAATTAGATGTAATTTCTAGCGATGGGATTTTTAACAAGTTTCCTAAAGCCAAGAGATTACGTGCTGCTACGTGCGACGACGTTACGTAAAATATGGACGTACGAACGTATAAACATATTTCAACAATGAATATCATTTATGGTTGATAGCGACATTTTTTGTATAAGAATTCGATTTTAAATTGATTTTTATTCGATTGTATATTGATAAAGTTATGTTACATGTGACGTATTCAACACGTTCCGTGTTGTGTTAATTTTAAATGATTTTATTCATCATATCATATAGGGCATAAAAATAATCACAGTATTTTTGTATGTATTTATTACATTTGTGAAAATGTATTTCGTAGCGATTAAAAACACTACAAAAATTATTATTATTATAAAGAAAGTCTCATACACTGATAAAATACGCTCATTCTCCGTTACAAAAATATTCAAATTATAATGTTCTCGCAATGTACAATGTACCATTATTATTTAATTACTTTATTTTATAGTTTTATACGAAGATGAGGACTTTTTGCATGCACGAATTCTTATGAAACGAATGAATCAGTAATATACCTATGTATATAAACCAAGAGGCATCCTGCTAGAACATATAAAAAATTGTTTTTTTGATGTTATATATAAGCTCTAAAATCACGTTGTTATTTAAATATTCATAGAACAATCGTATCAAATATCTTTTATTCAATAACAATAAGAATTTATTTGAGCAATATATCTTTCTATCAACATTATGATCCTATGTAAAATATATTTAATTGTCAGTACTAAAATTTATATGATCAATTTTAACAAGTTTTATACCATATCGTCGATGATCTCTGCTGGAGTTTCTGTTTAAACTATTTGATATTATGGTTATAAAAAAAAACGTAATTAAAAAATTCATATAATTTTTTATATTATATATAGATACATAATTACGACGTATGCAATATTGGTTATTAGGCCTCCTCTATAATAATAATAATTTTTATAGTGTGTTTTTAACCCCTACAAAATACATTTCAACAAATGTAATAAATACATACAAAAATACTATGATTATTCTGCAATAGTAACAAGGCTCAATAAATTTAAGAAAAAGAAAGGGCTACGAGCCTAAGAATAATCATTAAAATTTAAAAATTGAAAACGTTAATAAATAAACATGTCATTTAGTTAAAATATATAAAACTTTAATTTGCCGGCAATAAACGACAAAACAAAAACAAACGTTTCGATCCCTATTAGATCATTATCAATGTTAAAATAACAGTGAAATTATTACAAATAGAACATATATAAAAATTAAAATTCGCTATCAATCGCAGTATTAAAGTTTTATATATTTTAACTAAATGACATATTTATTTATTAACGTTTTCAATTTTTAATGTTTAACGATTATTACCATGATTATTTTTATGACCTATATGATATGATGATTAAAATCCTCTAAAATTGACACTACATGGAACATGTTGAATGCTAATCGTCATGTAACAATTTCAATTATTCTACACTTTTAAAACATACAAATTTTAATTCGATATAAAAATTAATTGGCTATTCTATATGTTAATTATAATTTATAGTTATATATATATATATAAAAATAACTAGTTCCATTTGACCGTTCTTGGTATAAATTACATGCACTGTATCCTTTCTAATTATACCATCGTATGAACCTGATCAATCCTAAACGTAATTAATCAAATAATTTAAATACCACGAAAAATGTGCATAATAAGCAGACAACACTCGCGGAAATTGAATATTATATCACTGAATATAGAATTAATTGCGTGATGTAATCGCATTACCGGACGCAAAATTAAATTACATGGCAACCGCGGGTAATTCGAGAGATTATTTTATAGAAAGAGACACGCTGGCAAAATACAGATTCGGCCTAAACACAAACATTCTGTGTTCCATTCGCATTTATTCAAGCAACTATGACTCGATCTATGCTCACACGAAAATTAAATAAATATAATTTAATTCAAAGCGATTATTATTCCATAACAGATTAAAAATTTTGCTCAGTAAATATAAATAGGTAACATTTGACATAATTTAGAGAAGATTAATTACTTAATCTCAATTTATCAAATACACTAATTAAACAGAGATGGACATTAGATGTGTAACGTAAATGAGGTGTATTATCTTCCGTACATTTTTCATTGCTGAATCCGAATCCGACAGTATAAAATTTTTGTATCACATCAAGTTTTTCAAAAAACTAAGGTCAAAGGTATAAAAAAATGCATTTTTGACCATTTTTGAAACAACAGTTGCAGGTGAACTTGACATGCTAGAGACTTTCAATAAGAATTGAATTAAAGCTTAAACCTTATATTTTGAAATGATCATAATGAAAATAATATTACACCTGCCTATTATGATCAGTAATAGATTTTTGCTGCGTGCACACGCTTACTACTCCTTAAATACTCGTCATATGCCTTCCATGGGATTTTAGAATTGCGCATTCAAATAATTCTCCAAATTACATTTTTTTATCCGATATTAACTTTACTTATTCTGAACTGAAATAAAAAAACCTAATGTAATACAAAAATTTCGCTACCAGATTCGGAATCAGCGATAAAAAATCTACGGAAAATGATACATCCAACGTTGCACGTATAAATTCACCTGTGTTGTGCCAAGCGATGTCTTTTCCGCAATCCATTCTTGCGTAATTAACAGATGTTTATTTGTTCGATCCGTTTATCGTTTAAATCACTCCCGTTTTAGTTACAGTCTTTAAACCTTGTAATGTGGCAAAAAATATTTTTTGTGTCATTGCAAGAGAACCGTAGTTCAATGGCAATAAATAGTATGGGCGTGCGCGTGTATGTATGTGTGTGTGTTTATGTGCGCGCGTGTGTGCGTGTGTAATTGCAATTGTTATTTGTATCTGCCAACGTGGAGAACAAGTGCGCTAACGTACTGTTGTATGCAATGTCTATTACAGATTCCAAATCAGCAAACATTGGATCTAATGATTAATTTGCTGATTGCGGCGAAAACGCATTATGCAACCAACCGCACCGATCGTTTACATATTATCGAATAACCTGAAATTAACATTAAAATTTTTCAGCATACAGGCTTGCGATAACAAATGGAATAATTTTTATCGCAAACCTATGCCTTGAGCCCTGCGCACAAGAAAGAAAAATATTAGAAAAAAAAACAGGAATAAATATTAAGATTTCAATCTATCAGAAATCGCCGGAAACCGGTTTTACCGGAATACATCATTTCTGATAGGTTTCTGATAGGTTGAAATCTTTATAATATTCATTTCTATTCCCAATATTATGTTTTACTTATCCCTTACACCTTACTATGATATAATTATTTTTTTATACATTAATGTAATGAGATATTTAAGAATGTAAAAGAATATAAGATATATTCTTAAATATTTCAATTAAATACATATTCACTACTCATTATATGCAATCAAAAACCTAATAACTATTGTAATGAATTAATTCTACTTCTTATTTAGATATGTATTTATACAAAAAATGTCAATAGAATGCATTCGTATTTTTTACATATAAATATTATTTACAATTTTTATGGATTTTTTAATTATTGAATTAATTTTACATATCACACGTTTGAGTAATACATTTCATTTTATAACATACAATTTTGTATAATGTTTCAAAAAATTACCATCATCACTTTATCACAATCATTTTACCAACTGAGCGACATTAAGCAGCAATACACTGTTTGTGTTTTGCTTTAATATGCACCAGTACGCACTAAGTGTATCCAATTTAAATTATGCATGGAGGCAATAAATTTAAAGGAATGGGATTTTTTAAAAGATTTCCTAAAAAATTGCTAAATAAGAATAGTAACGATTTAATTGCATATGGGCAGCATAAGTCTTAATCCAGCTCTGCCTGAAAAGCAAGTAAGAATGTATGAATTATCCCGCGATGTTTATTGTTCGTTCATATATGAATGTGCTCAACTTTCCAAACGAATTACGTGTTGCTCAACCCATAAAACTCGCGAGCACAATATATTCTGACTAGCTTTTATTTCGATTAGCCTTAGAGAACGTATTTCACTTTACGAGAGAACGCCCTCGTTGTTCCATAGATTTACATTTTTCTCTTTTCTTTCAAATTATTCCACGATTTACAACGTGAATATAATTATACGCTTCAAATCGCGTTTTCACGACCGATTGTACGATCGTAAATTGGTAACGTCTATCATTTATTAAAACGATGCAAACTCTATGGATCAATACAGTTTACTTAACTTATAGAGAGCCTCAGGATTTTTAAATAAAATTTTGCTTTAAAAATGTTATTAATGCATATATACAAAGTAGTGATTGCTCTCGTGAGCAGGTAAAGCGAACTAAACTTCGTCGAAAGCTTTATTTCATGATGAATTATTTAATTGTCCGGTTATTATTTAATGTGCAAATATGTATAACTTGTAAAGCTGCGTAAATGTTGACTATTTTAATAAAAAAAGATATGAAAATCCCTTTAAAATAATAAAATGCAATAAATAATTAAAGATATTATTACCAGTTAAAAAAACATTTTTTTTTCAATTTTTTTTCTATTATATTATCAAATAGTATTTATCAAATGATCTATTCATTACATTACTCATTTCATAACTCAAATGTTAAAACCATTATTTAATAAAAATTGAAATGTGAACAAAAATAAAAGTAAAATTTTAGAGTTTAATTTAGCTTTTGTAAAAAAAGACTCAGGTTGCAGACGGACGTTTAAATTCAATCATTGTCACGTTCTATTAATTTTACATATTTCTTTTGACATACATATGAACATTCATTAAACAAAATATTCAGTGAAAAATTTTCTTTAAAAATTAAATTTAAAGCATTTAAAACAGTATTTAACTATCAACCGGAAAAAAACGATGTCAGAATTTATCAAGAAATAAATACAAAAGTCAATAAACGGAAACTGACATGACCAGAAAGATCATTTTCATTCACAAAATTGTCGCTGGATTAACAAACCATCACCACATTCTCACTCATAAAAAAACGCCATATTTTTAAAATTTAAATTTTATACTATCAAGCCATGTATACGTATTATAATAATGAATAAATATATACTATAACTAGGGAAATTTGGAGAATATATAATTTAACATTTACAAAAGGTCACAAAGAATAGAATTCTAACCTAATTTATAATCGAGGTAGAAAGAGCAAAGATTAACTTTTTTTTATCTTCCACATACAAACAAAGTAAAAATGCAAGACTATAATGCAATGTGCTATATGCAGGTAGAAATAAATGCGATACATCAAAGCACGTTTTTGCTTATATATCATAAATTTATTTATAAAAAATTTGCTTTTTATATTATATGCATGCGACGTCAATTTAAAATCGAGATTAATTAGGATTTACATTCTCGACTAATCGCGACATGTCCAACGTGAGGATTGCGCAGGTTAAATTCGAAATGTACTTTAATCAGTATCTACGGAATCGAGTCTTTAGGAAATTAATTAGTGGCTGGGGATGCAGCGATAAAATAAATCTGACAATAAGTTGCTTCGGCGACTTATGTTAACTTAATGACATTTTCTATTTATTAATTTGCAGTTAGAATAACTTTAAAAAAGATCTGTTACAAAAAAGCTTTTTCAATTTTACTTTGAAAAAATATAAGTCTCGCACCACACACACATACACACACGCGCACGCACAGTGATAAAAAAAGAGCTATTAATAATTGAAAAAATATAAGTCTCGCACCACACACACATACACACACGCGCACGCACAGTGATAAAAAAAAGAGCTATTAATAATAGGTGTTAAACTTAATTCCTGCCGTTTTTCGTCTCCAAAATTGATTTGTTTCGAAGGGAAGATGAATGAATACCTTAATCAAAGTAATTTCCTCCATTTTCTACTTTATTACTAATTAATAATACTTTATTAATAATATTTTGATTAAGGTATTTCCCTTCGAAACAAATCAATTTTGGAGTCGAAAAACGGCAGGAATTAAGTTTAACACCTAATAGCTAAAATAATAGCTATTATTAGGTGTTAAACTTAATTCCTATCGCTCGCTACTAGAGGGCTCTGCCTCCAACGCTGACGAGTTTCGACGATGAAGTCACATGTCTTTTGT
>NW_017296750.1:12679-18042 GCF_001594075.2 Trachymyrmex cornetzi | reverse complement strand
CACACTTCTCCAGTTACAACGAAGTCCAAAAATGGGTGGATGAATGGATCGCCTCGAAAGACACCGCGTTCTACCGTCGTAGGATTGCCTTGTTGCCGGAGAGATGGGAAAAAGTAGTAAAAAATGGAGGAAATTACTTTGATTAAGGTATTCATTCATCTTCCCTTCAAAACAAATCGATTTTCGAGATGAAAAAACGATAGGAATTAAATTTAACACCTAATAATAGCTTTTTTAATATAACGTATCCTATCAATTTAATTTTATTGTATAAAAATAAATATTAATAAATGCGAAACGAATATAGGATACAAGACAGTTATACAGGACAGTTAAGTTGTCATGAAAACAGTGATAAAGTAGTGATAACGAGGATTATTACGATATTAATGCGTTTTGTGTTGAATCTTGCATTCAAGATTAAAAATGTATAATAAGTATAAAGACTGATCTTAAATTTTCTGTAATAATTAGGTAATACATAACACGTACGTATGTTTTTATGATCAAAATATTGCTCAATATTTCAAATACAATACTCGAATATAACGTAATACGCATGTTATGTCTTTATCGATTATTAAAGTTGATCGAATTTTCAAAACGATTACTATACTTTACTGTACTTTACTAGTTTGCGAATATTTACAAGTCTTGAAAAGAAGATTTTCAAAAGTCGTTCCTCGTTAGTAAATTTTAAATTTGATAGCATTGCGTTCTTCTGACAGTATCAAACGAACTATTACTTGAAAAAGTCAATTCAAGTTTCAGACGAACGCGTACAGTTATCTGAGATGTTGCTCTCTTACATGGAAACTTTCTATCGAAGCAGCATCTACTCGTGTCTTTCATACGCGCCACCAAACGTATGATTTTTCCCTTAAAGTTTATACAGAACTCAATATTAGTTCATATTAAACCCACTAAGAGGGATAAGAGCAACTTTAATCCGAGCCTCCAAACGGTGCTGAGGGTAAAATGACAAAATGCGATATAATTTTAAGTTATTAAAAGGATGTCTTGCTACTCTCCGCTGAGTAATCCGAAGTGATTGGATCTCGGTGAAATTGATCTCGGATTTTATTAACGAGCAGTTTTTAACATGGCCTTTGCGACTCGTTTTGCTGTAGGCAGGTCTTAAAGATACGCATGTGTGATACAAAATTCGCAGTTTACGGCCAATGCGTGCTAACATTACGGAAAGGTCTTTAATACATACACGATGCAATCTCATTATCGTCACCTAACTCAAAGTGATTGTGCAAATGAAACTGCACAATCACTGGAGGTAGGAAGGAAAAATCGCGTTGCAAATACCATTGAGAACACAACCGCGCGAATATATATATGGGAGTTAACCAGAAATTTTGATCCGACATCAACTCCGGCAAAGTATGACTGATATCTTCACTTGGCGGGAGAACAAAAGCAATGGATCTCGATAGACGTGATGAAAGCACTCAAGAAATGCTGTCGTCACGTCTCATAAAAATATAAGAAAAAATAAAATAATAAATAGAAATACTCAAAATAATATATAATGCCTATCAGAGCCGACACAGGATAAAAGTGTGCAATAAAAAAATTTTTTTACAAAAATTATATAAAATTGTAATGTAAACGTTTCGACCCTTGTTTTGGGTCCTCTTCAGTACAAATAAAGTTGACAAAGTGAGACTTCTTAAAAATAAAATTCATATAAAAAACCAAGAAGTTGCAAGAACTGTGTCCAGTCTTATAACAATGACATCAATATGGCGAAATTACTGCGAAAAAAAAAACCCAAACGCAAATTGAGCAAGAAACAAAAGAAAAATTATTACTCAAAATAACTGGAAAGTAGTCGTCGGTTCAGAATGCCAATTGCTTTGTCATGTAAGCGATAACTTTTATAAATTTCAACATTGTTCTTTCACATTATGAGCTAACGTTTTTTTTTGGTGCAATGCATTTTCCAATCTGATGACGGGATGCATATTTGAAACTCATGTCGTCTGGTTATTACTTTTCTTGACATATAAGTTTTTCCGCTTTCTATGTATTGTTATTTTGCGTAATAATTTTTCTTTTGTTTCTTGCTCAATTTGCGTTTGGGTTTTTTTCTATTTTTCGCAGTAATTTCGCCATATTGATGTTATTGTTATAAGACTGGACACAGTCCTTGCAACTTCTTGATTTTTTTATATGTATTTTATTTTTAAAAAGTCACTTTGTCAACTTTATTTGTACTGAAGAGGACCCAAAACAAGGGTCGAAAAGTTTACATCACAATTTTATATAATTTTTGTAAAAAAATTTTTTTATTGCACACTTTCATTCTGTGTCGGCTCTGATAGGCATTATATATTATTTTAAGTATTTCTTGAGAGCCTTTTTCTATTTATCAATTTTAAATAGAAATACATCCCGATTGAGTTTCACTAGATCCGCAAAAAAATAAACACGAATACTATTTTCTCACAGAAGTTAGGGTGTCACGTCTCGAGAATTAGGGTAAGTCGGGGGAATACACCACACATAAGCGAAATTAAATTTTTGAGTAATTATTTGTTCAATTTAAAATAACTTTACATACTGATCTTTTTCTTCTATCCTTTATCTATGATTTGGGTATAATTTGAATCGAATATATTCATTTTTTGTTGTTAAAAATAAAGAAATACGAAAGTGCTGAAAAATGGATAATATGCCACCATGGGGATAATATGCCATATACAAAAAAATACAATATATTCAATGTATAATATATATAATATATATAGTATATGTATATTATATATATTTGTATATATATATATATGTATATATATGTGTATATATGTATATATATGTATATATATACCTACATATTAGAGAAAATGACTATTGGCATATTGCCCTAAGACGTCATTTCATCTTTTGATGAGCCTGTACAGTACGACTGTTAAGAAAATGAATCAACGATGTACTGAATATTTTCATTTTAATCTACTCTAATAGATTAACAAGCTAATCGAGCTAAATATTGTGTAATGTTTAAATAATAACTTACATAAAGCACTATAAAAGTTATAAGAAGCACATTTTCGTATACCATGCCGTCATATTTACCTTATAAAAACAATACTGTTGCGCGAGGAAATTCTTAATACTTATGCAACATGTTAACCACACAATTGTACATAATTCTGTGTTATTAACGCAAACACTGCTAATCGGTATCATTGTTAAACACAACGAGTGGCATATTCCCCCAACTGGCGTATTCCCCCGACTTACTCTAATTTATCCCAATGTGGCATTTTATTTTTAGAAATAAGGCTATATTAACAGAAACTTACATAAAAAAACCATCATCGCTCTGCAACCATTCGTACCAATTATAAAGCTAAGTATCTGATCATTTGACTCCTTATATAATCCGTAATAGTAATTTTGACCCCCTTCATATATTATTAGAAATCTTAATTTATTAAACTACTTAATAAATGAACGCGTGCAATAACAATTTTTTATTGAATAAAAATTGTCTTATTGAATACTGAATGAATATTATCTCTATTTAAATCAATTACGTAAATAAGTCTTTAATAAAGTCTATATAAACATTTCTATATAAAATTTTTATAATAAATTTAAAGAATAGAAGGTAAACCATTTCGTTATGATTGTATAATTGTGTACTAGGAATCTTTAAAATTTTGATATATAGACGCAGTCAGTTGCCATCACCAACAAATTCAAATCGCACTCATGCATGTGGCAAAGATTACTATTTTTTATGAATTATGTATATACGAGATAACATAATTCAAAATATTTATACATAATAGATCAGAAGTATATTGTAGAGTGCAATATGCTGAATAATGTCAGGAGTATCAATGTCATTAATTAATCACTATTTGAATATATAAGATAATTACATTGACCACTAATGAAAATTAATGTAACTACTCCGCTATTTCTAAATTTTATTTTTGATGTTGCCAGAAATCCTACCGTTTGATTACAAAATAATGTGAAGGCAGCAAATTATATAATAATCTTCGACATATAGATATCCGTTATAAAACTTAGCGAATTTATTGAGATTTCGTATTTTATTACAAATTTTAAAGCAAACTCTTGTTTTATATCTGCTATATTATTTCGTAGAAAAAAAGTCTATACTTAATTATCTGCAACTTCTAATCTCTAATATTTAAAAAAAATAATATTTAAATATAAGTAACTAACTATTTATTTTAGCATAATATAATTATTATGCTAAATATAACTCTTATTGCTAAATAACTATCACCTTAAGTTAATATTAAAATACCATGAAATGATCATTAGAAATTGCTAACACTTGAAATCCTCACAATACTAACAAATATTATGACGCGATTTATTGAGTACTTTCTACGACATTCTTTGTAGGAAAATAAATTAAGACCGTTACATAACAACTAATTTATAATATAACAATTATAATTATATTTGACTGTCTAAATTAAACTAAAATTTTATTAAGGATAAAAAAAATAAAATTCTTTACTAACATCTACATTTAATATTAGTCGTCTTCCATAAATTATATTTAAAAACAAAAAAAGAAGTGCGTTACCACACTTAATTGCAATTCTTTCGTCAATATTTCGCGTTTATTCATATTTATGTACGCTCGTGCATATTCCGATATCCCGGTAGTTCCGGAGAGCTATACGTACGTATTCTTCCGGCCATACTATATTTTGAAAAATCCGCAGGCTATTGAGTTATAGATGAGCTTCAGTATGTGTACACGCGTATATATGAATATATATATGTCGAAAAAACGCAAATTTTGGTCTCCGAATTGCTACTTACGTGCAAACAGTCACGTCGAAAGAAAGAGATTGGTGTTTAACAGGTGAAAATTAACTTCGTGCCAAGAGCGGAAGAAAGGTCACCAAATTGATAATTATAATAATTTCTCTGACAAAAGTAAAACTCTTGAGAGTCGCAAAGTTAACAATGCCGACCC
Source organism: Trachymyrmex cornetzi (assembly GCF_001594075.2). Classification (NCBI taxonomy): domain Eukaryota; kingdom Metazoa; phylum Arthropoda; class Insecta; order Hymenoptera; family Formicidae; genus Trachymyrmex; species Trachymyrmex cornetzi. The sequence goes on along the minus strand of NW_017296750.1, from coordinate 13,052 downwards.
CAAATGTACGTTCTCTAAATTGCTCGTCAACTAGACGTGACACACTGATAGATGAATGCAGCAATGCGGACGAGCCAGCTCTGTCCGGTACTTCGATATCGTACCGGGACCGGGTAGTATCCCTGATGCTTTTAGCAGCGTCTGCGCTCTAGTACCTTCTTCCACCTTCTGCACATTACCACTATTTGACACACTCTGGAGTAGAGCATGCTGGGGTGCGTTCCAAAACTCGACTTTTGTCAACTCAAGTATCATTTTATCCTTGTGTTCACTGAATGTTGGACAAGGATAAAAGATACTCGGAGTCGATATAGTTTAGTTTTGGAACACACCCCCGGGGTAAGAGCTCTCTCTCTCTCTCTCTCTCTCTCTC
>NW_017296750.1:0-12492 GCF_001594075.2 Trachymyrmex cornetzi | reverse complement strand
CACACACACACACACACATTCTCTCATCCCTGCAGAACTGTTTTTCTCTCTCCTACGGAAGCACCTGATGGAGATGAAGTGAAGGTTTGAACTAGTATCTTTAATGAAATGTCGCTTGCGAGGACGCATCAAGTTTTTGCTCGGACGTACACTTCGTCGGCAGTTATTATGTCGATATGTTAATATGTTCAAAAAATATTACACATGTTTGTATAATATATACAACAAGAATACAACAAATATTTTTGTTGTATATATTATACGCCTAACATAAATTCCAATAAGCGTAACTCCGCGAAAAATGTTCGCATTTAAAAGTTTTTTTTTTTCATTTTCAAGGGTAAAGTCTGTGTACTTTACAAAACTTTCAATGGATTTTGAATCTTTACCCTTACCTAGCATCTTTTGAAAAATAAGAACATGTTTTTTTAAAGCAATTTACATAGTTTAACGCACTCTACCGGGTGGAGTAAATTTTTTTCGTAACTGTTATAATAACCATCGTAAAGTATGGATTTTTCTCTTACAAATTAAAAAAAATTAAATCACTACCTTAAACGGTTCAGCTGGATCTTAAATACTTGTATGATTCCGCGTGATTTTATATACTACCTATGTGCTATGTAGTCCTTTGAAAAGTGCGTCAAAATGATTTTTTCATCTTGAAACGCTAACTCTACTAAACTACCGCAATAATATCATGAGTTAAATTGACTAGCAATTTAACTTGGGAGTCGAACACGGATCTCTTGCTTTTCGGGCGAGCGTCCTCAGCCTTTAGGTCACCGAGGCCTTTATAATTATAAAAATAAATTTAATAATATTCCTCGGTGATCGAAAGACTTAGGACGCTCTCCCAGAAAGCAAAAGATCCGATTTCAACTCCCACCCGAGGTAATAGTTTTCGCAATAAGAATTAATTATTTACAGATTTTAATATGTCACTCAGCATTATTAAGGTCGTTCGAAAAAACATCAAATTGTTAAATTGCTAGTCAATTTAACTCGTGATATTATTACGGTAGTTTAGTAGAGTTAGTGTTTCAAGACTAAAAAATCATTTCGGCGCGCGTTTCAAAGAACTACGTAAGTAGTATATAAATTCACACGGAATCATACAAGCATTTAAGATTCAGCTAGACCGTTTAAGGCATTTATTTAATTTTTTTTTAATTTGTAAGAGAAAAGTCCATATTTTACTATGGTTATCATGACATTTGCAAAAAAAATTCATTCGATGAGACGGAAATACACAATTTACTCCATCCCGTAGAATGCGTCAAACTATGCAAATTTCTTAAACATAAAACACGTCCTTATTTTTGGAAAGACGTCAGGTAAGGATAGATTCAAAATGCACTGAAAGCTTCGTAAAATACTACAAACTTTACTCTTGAAAATGAAAAAAAATTTTCAAATGCGACCATTTTTCGCGCAGTTCCACTTATTTGAATTTATGCGAAATTTTGATGTAAATTTACCTATAATTTTGTTGACGAGTGTATATTTAGATTTTCACGAGCTATTATGATTAATTTCTTTCGTATTCTCAAAAGCGACTAATACATCTAGAGACAAAGTCAATGTCTGTTCGTCAAATTTCCATTCTTTCATTCAAAATTCCTTGTACTGCTCTACTAGATAGATAATTTCGGTTACACGTATTGATCTCATGTGGACTCAGAAAGCAGGCAAGAATTAGCGATTTGTACAGCATTACTCACATATTTCGAATATTATGTATATACCATCAATTAGATGATATATCGTGTGCTTTTCTTTATTAAATTTTCACTGATCTTCATAATTATAATGAATTTTAATTATTTAAATGTTATCTTTGTTTAACAATGTTCCTTTGTGATTTTTTTAAGTTAATTATGTTCATATGACTAAATTAATTTTTATGTCGTTATGGTAACATAATAATTTGAGTAAGATAAAATATTTTGGTTTACATTGTATGATCAAATATTGCGAAGGAAAACATTGACGCGCCTGTTTGCGTGTCTGACCACACTAACATCGCTACTACTCGAGAAAAGCAAAAGAGTTTTAACAAAGGAAAAAAGATCTTATGGTTCGTTTGTGTAATTTTTATTTCTCTATAATTTCATGCAGCTTTGGAAATATGAAACAAAGAGCCACGTTTCTTCGGCCCACGTATTTCAACTCTCTTTTGCATAACCTCTTGTTTCACTATGAAATTCATTTAAAACTTCGTATATTAAGATACTACATATTTACACAAATTTTATTTAAAACAGAAAATATCTGTTTCTAACATTGTACTTATTTTTTACTATGAAAGAAAAAACTAAAATATTAAAAACTATAGAAATCAAAATCTTAAACGATCTAACTGGATCTTAATGCTTGTATGATTCTTATGGCAATTTATATACGTATGTAGTCCCCAGAAACGTGCGCCGAAATGATTTTTCGGTCTTGAAACGCTAACTATTAAACTACCGCAGTAATATCACGAGTTAAATTGACTGGCAATTTAACAAATTTTTTATGCTTATTCGCATCTTCGAAACGAATTTATTAATAATGATGAATAACATATTAAAATTTGTAAATAATTAATTCTTATTGCGAAAAATATTACCTCGGCCGGGAGTGCGAGCGTCCTAAGCCTTTGGACTACCGAGGCCTTAGTAATATCGTTTCGAAGATGCGAATAAGCATAAAAAATTTATTAAATTGCCAGTCAATTTAACTCGTGATATTACTGCGGTAGTTTAATAGAGTTAGCGTTTCAAGATCGAAAAATCATTTCGGCATGCGTTTCTGAGGACTACATACGTAGTATATAAATTCACATAAGAATCATACAAGCATTAAAATCCAGCTAGACCGTTTAAGGCTTTGATTTCTATAGTTTGTTATCACATATACGGTCCTATAATATATTATATTATTTAAAATATTAAATTTTGTTAATAAAGTGTCTTTATTTATTCAGTTTGCTTTGCTTGAAAGTAAAAAACGATGTAAAGTATGTAAGAAAGATTTAAGCGCAAAAATAAAATACACAGGTATAAAAAATTAATCTTGGAAATGATTGATGTAATAAAAATGAAGGTTTAAAGTACTTGTCGCTCTTCTAATAGACTTGCTTAAATGACACTCCACGAATAACATGTTATTTCAAGCAGCACATTGAAACGACACTTCATCAACATGCGAATAAACAAGCAATTTCACAGTAAATTTCAATGACAGCAACAACAAGATATCGATATTATGCGTGTGTTCTTTTATTATCGAATATGATCAAAAGTCTCACAATAACTTTGTAAATAAGAAAGAGATGAAAACGGAGGCAATGAAACACATGGAAGTTTGCACTTTCAATCACCTGAAACATTTGACTTATTTCTGAATGGCGGGCGCGTTCCGTCGGGAATACATTATCTTCGCGCCTGAAGCATGAACAATTCATTCCGATGGGATTTAATTCTCTCGCAATTCTCTAACGCCCACGCGCTCATTTTCACAAATGAGACCCTGTTCCAGTTTTCCTCTCTTTCAAGAACAAGAAGTTAGAGATTGTGGCGTGATATCACTTTCTTTATAATGTCGTCTTGCATCACTGCGTTTCTAATTCCATTGCATTAAGCATAAAGTGCAACGACATCAAGGGTCATGAAGACATTAACCAAACGTTGAACCGAAGAAGACCAGTGTAGGATTAATTTCTTAAGCAACAATATATTTAAAATTCCTATATTAATTAAAATAAATTTAACTAAAGAATATGAAGTTATTTGAAACTGTAACAAAATATATGATGTAATCAAATAGATCGCTACATCGACGTAGTTTTATACAGCGTTACATTTGTATTATATAGTATATAAAATATCAATAATTCCTCAAATAACTTTCCAATAATAGCAATCTGCATATTTCTCAGAAGACCTTATGTGGATTCTTTAAGACAACTGAGAAGATAAAAATATTTAGTAATGCGTTTCTTTGAATAAAAAAAAGTCATTTTACGTCGTAACGTAATATAGTAAACAATATTTTTATTTTTAGACTGTATATGTGAGAAACACAATCAATACTAGAAATTTAAATGCCTGTTACGGTCGAAGCTGGATCTTCGTTGCTTTAAAATAATTCAATCTTGAATTACTAATATATACAGCCGAGGTAATATTTTTCGCAATAAATTTATTAACAGTTTTAATATACTAACATCTTTATAATATATGATGTTTGAGTAGCATCAAATTATTAAATTGCTTGTCAATTTAATTCGCGATTACTAGAGTAGATTTAATTGCGTTTATTTAGTCCGGAAAAACAATTCGGCGCGCAATTTGAAAGACTACAATATAGAGTATATATGCAAGTACATATATATAGCATATATTAGTAATTCAAGATTGAATTATTTAAAGCAACGAAGATCCAGCTTCGACCGTAGTAGGCATTTAAATTTCTAATATTGATTGTGTAATATAGTAAATAACGTAATATAGTAAATAATTTTCCTATATCAGATAATTCAAAACATTGAATCGTTGTGAGACTAATACTGGAATAATATAAACTCCGCTCTTTATATTTATTTGATTGATTTATGTGTAAATAATTTCAGCTACAAGTGACAATTTATCTTTTCAAAGAACCCCAAGTTATTAATTTAATTTTACCTAATAATTTTTACATTTATCTAATAATAAACTCTTGTTGTAAATTAGTACTATAATTGGATACATTGTCTTAAAAAATTATGAGAGCAAATCCTTAAAACGAAAAATTTCAGAGTATATATACATATATGTGTGTTACGTAATAATTTTTGGAATACGAATAAAAAAATAATGAAACAAAACACACACAACACACACACACAACACACAACACAGATACTCAATTCATTGTTCAATAAATTTATAGTGTGTTAGTATATATGGCGAGAATGTCATAACAAATTAACAACAAATTGCGAAAGTGGCTTGTTTCAGAGATATAGTTTTGAAGAATGAATTATAAATATATAGGAACAAATCGTTGTGTTGACCTCAGCGACGATGTTTTAAAATTGTGGATAGGACAAAATCCATATTCCACAACAAGAAAATTACAAAAATAGATTCCAAACGTATCATCCACTATATATCATCACTAAAAATTTAATGAAAGGAAATGGAATTTACTTATAAATCAACCTGTAGTATTGTTCGTGATTCCAAAATGTGATAAGGAATATCGATGCCTTTCCTGAAACGTAGAGCAGATATTTTAAGAACATCTCTTAATCTAAAAAAGAAAGCAAAAAGTTTTTAATTTTCTTTCGTTTATCTGCTAACAGATTAAGCGCCCCCAGAAAATCCTTATATTTCCGAACGAGGGTTGCTGCCAATCTCATCCAATCATTTTCCGCCGTAAAACCGTAAATCCTCTACTGATTATGCGCACATCCCGACTCGCTAAGTGTTATCGTTTATTAAACAACGATATTTCATTAACGTGAAAGCCTAATTTCCTTCTGCGCACTATTCGTCTTGCGTGACGCGTACTTTTGCGTCAAATAATTTTACTACTGACCTCATTCGCAATGCAGAGCGAGTAATGCTTTCGCTGCAGATGAAATGTGAGATAAGCGCAACGAAATTGAATAGTTCCATGAGTAGTTTCTTACCTGAAATTCTTTCGTAAAACATAATGCAAGCGTGTCTTCACATTATTTATCGCTACACCCATGTCTGTTGTCCCATTATTTGTCAAATCAAAGGTTCGAAGGAAATATCGCAAAGTCATTTCTTCTTGGTAGAAGGAAGTACTCGTGTTCTTATGGGTACATGGTATCTCCGTTGACCATAAAACCGTTTAGTAAACATTCTCTCATACGAGGCATCCTCTATTCAGCCAATTTTGTGCTCGTGAATACTCGCCGTGCATATAGGTATATATTAATGTATGCGTATCTCTATACCCGAGACGCATCCTTACGAAGCCTTCGATGTTATTATGCTACACTCGAGGGTCGAGTGGTGGAAGTCGTTAAAATGTCACTTCTACTGGCGACAAGGCCAAAGCAGTAATTTTAAACAGAATGGGATACTGGAAAGGGTCGCTAAGATATACTCCCATTTTCCGATTTTACCGAACGGCACGCCCTTTCGAGAGAATAGGAGGGATCTTTTTGAGTGATGTCACCATAGTGACAGCACAGTAACAAAAGCTGACAGACGCTTTTACGTTGAGCGATGTAAAATCGATGCCTTGATAAACCTGTGGCTGAGTTACGTTGATATTTTAAACTCTTATACGAAAGCTTTTACGCACGAATGCGCGTAAGGTATTACATTTTGATGAGAGTACTATTCTTGGGGATTAAAGATTTATCGCTTATGAATACCTTCAGTATTAAATTAAACCCTTTAAAAACTATTCTGAACGATAACTTTAGTAAAGTTAAAATCGATAAGTTTCCTGCGCGCGCGCGAGAAGAATTACTATACGTACAATGAATATCGCAATTAAAACATTTACTTCTACTGCAGTATATTATCTTGGTCAAGAACATTCCTTACATCAGCGTTTACATTTCTAGCAGATATTTATTTTTCCAGATGATGTTGGCCTGATGATAAAAATCTTTATATAGACTCTCACAGTTCATTTTTAATCGTTTGCACTCATGTACTTTCGTATAGATAGTGTAAGTGTGTGTGTGTGTGTGTGTGTGGTAAAATATATTTAACAAAAAAAAAAGTTGTACGAAACGATAGAGAAGCACACTCTCCTTCTTCTTTTCGTCGTATTTCTTTACCCCCTTTTTACGAAAAATTTGAATTAAAAAAAAGGTTTTTTAAACACTGCTTCACACCTTTAAAAAATCTGAATACGACATATTTCATTCATCAGGGAATGTTCACCATAATTTTTTGAAGACGGTACTCAATTTTTTTTTTTGAAACATTTTTTCAAAGGGGTGTTGGAGTACTCCGATTTCGATGTGGCTTCGTATCCGAGGGTTTTAGGGATCGCTCGTTCCGAAATCATGATCAAATTTCGAAATTCAAAATTGCTGAACTAATATGGCGGACGGAATTCTTAAAGGTTTTCCGATTTCGATGAAATTTCGTATAAGGGGGATTTCGGGGTCGTTGATTTCGAATCCGGGTTCAAAATTTGAAAAAGGTGATAATGAAAGAGAGAGGGAGAGTAAGGATGGGACAAGGGGGGTGTGGATAGAAGGAGAATGGTGGAAATGGGATGAAGATAGAGAGGAATTAAGGGATGGGAGAGGAAAGTGATATGGGGAAGAAGGCAGAAAGGAATAAGGAAGATGAAACGGAGAAGAAGAAGGGACAAGGGGAATAATAGTGGAGGGGATAGGGAAGATGTAAAGGGTAAGGTTAGGGGTAAGAGAGAGAGGGTCATTGATTTCGAATTCGGACTCAAAATTTGAAAATTCTAAATGGCTGAACCAATAAAAAAAATATTAGAAATCCGAAATATTTAGTTTTCGTATTAAAAAATAAACTTTTTCAAATCTTGCATTTTTGCTATTAGTCCAGTCAAATTAATATTTTATCTCGCAAAAAATGAGAGATTTATGGGACCTTTTTAGGATGGTTCGGGACATTGTGGAGAGCTTATTTCTCAGTTTTCGGGTTCTTCGGGCTGGAGCATTTTGAGAGAGGGGAGGGGGAACCTATTTTAGCGTATTTTGGCCATAACTCGGCATAACATCCAGTAAAAACGGTGATAGGGGGGGATTTCGAGAACGGGGAGGGAGGGGGAAGGCTAAGGAAGGAGATTGAAGGGGAGGAGGAAGAGGAAAGAAGGGTATGGATAGTAGAAAAAACAAGGATGGGAGTAAATTGGTCGAATTTATATGAGAGAGGGGTTGGTCAATACTGAATGGGAATATAAAAGGGGACGAAGATGGTAATTGGACATATACAGGGAGAAGGGGGTGATTGATTATGTGTTAGTGGATGAGGGAGCAAGAGAGGAGATAGAGTATATGAAGATAGGGGATACATTAGAATCGGATCATTATCCTTTGGTTGTGATATGGAGGGGAGGAAGGGAAAAGGAAAAGGGGAGGGAGGGATGAGGAAGGTAGGGTGGTATTTAGGGAAATGTTGGGGGAGGTAGTATGGAGAGAGGGAAAGGGGAACAAGAGTATAAAGGAAACGGAAGGAAGAATAAGGGAGTTTTGGGAAATATAGAAAAGAAGAGGGATAAGGAAAAGAAGAGAATGGGACGGTGATATAGGGAATATAGAGAAAAAGAGGGAGTGAGAATGGTATTAAGGGAGTGGAGGAAAGGTAATGGGGGGAGGAATGCAGGAAAGAAAAAGGGAATATAAGGAGATGTGTAAGGCAAAGAAAAAAAAGGAGAATGAGAGATGGGAAAGGAAAGTGAAGGGAGCGAAGAGTGAGAGGCAAGTGTGGGAAATAGTAAACAAGGAAAGGAAGAGATAGAAGGGGATAAATAAGGAGATAGGGATGAGGGAGTGGGAGGAATATTTCAAGGATTTGTTGGGGGGGGGGTCGAAGGGAGAGTGGTAAGGGGAGAAAGGGGAAGGGAGAGACAGAGGAGAGGGAGCTAAGTAGGGAGGAGATAAGGAAGGTGACCAGGAACTTGAAGGATGGAAAGGCAATGGGAGTAGACGGGATTCTGATTAAGGTATGGAAATATGGGGGGGGGGAGGGGATGGAGGAATGGGTATGGAGAGTGTGTAATGAGGTTTGGAAAGAGAGGGGGAGGCCAGAGGAATGGAAGGAGGGAGTGGTAGTACCGGTTAGGAAAAAAAGCCAGGGAGAAGAGGTAGGGGACTATAGGGGTGTCGATAATGCCGTCATTATATAAGGTATATACGACGGCGTTGTCGGAAAGATTGAGGGAGGAGGTGGAGGGAAAGGGATTGATTCCATCGAATTAGACGGGTTTCAGAAAGGGTTTGGGAATGTTGAATAATATATATGTGTTGAATTTTCTAATGAATAGACAGGTAAAGAAAAAAGAGGGAAAACTGATAGCTTTATTTGTGGATTTGAAAGCGGCATTTGATTCGGTGGATAGGGGAGTATTAATAGAGGCACTAAGGCAGAGGGGGGTAAGGAAAAGGCTGGTAGAAAGGGTGGGTGAGCTATTAAAAGAAACAAAGAGTAGAGTGAGAACAGGGGTGGGGGAATTAGGAGAAAGTTTTTGGACGGTGAGGGGGGTAAGACAGGGGTCCGCTGAGTCCGTTGTTATTCAATGTAATGACGGCGGACTTGGAGAAGGAGATGGAAAAGGTAAAATGGGGGGGGGGGGTGGATAGGAATATGGGGGGTAGGAATTTGGGAGGTAGGAAAGTATATGGGTTGGCATACGCGGATGACATAATGTTACTAGCGGAGGAGGAGGGGAGCATAAGGAGCATGATAGAGAGATTAGAGGGCTATGTGGATAAGAAGAGATTAGAACTGAATAGGGAAAAACAAAAATAGTGAGATTTAGGAAGGGAAGGGGAAGGAGTAATAAGGTGGATTGGAGATGGAAAGGAAAAGGGTTAGAGGAGAAAAATTTAAATATCTAGTTTATACGTTGCAGAAAAAAGGGGAAGCAGGAAGAGCATGTGAAAGAGCATGCGTAGCGCGCGCAGGGGATGTTCTAGTACTTTAAACGGTACAATGTTAATATACTCGAAACTGTGCTTAGGATATAGTTTCACGTAGGAAGACGTAAATCTTCGGCATAGGAGTAGAATTCTACGCCAAACTATTTCCGTGGTTCATTCGCGTACTTAGGTGTAGTTTTTAGCCTAATTAAGCGTACTTTCGGGCATAATTAGACGTATTTTCTAGCGTAGTTTACCGTAGTTTGGCATTGTTTAGCGTTGTCTGGCGTACAAAGGCATGAATCGACTTACTCTGGTATAGGAGTAGAATTCTACGCCAAACTACTTCCGTGTTCCAAACCGAGTATTAGGAATAGTTTTTGGCGTACTTTGGTACAGAAATTTTTCCGCCATGGAAGAGACGTCGGAGATTTAAAGAAAAGTATTTGCAAACTGAGCACACCACGTTATCCCTTCCACCATGCTCTTACCCTACAAATATGGATCATTAACGACCGATCTACATTATATTATTTCCTAAAATGAAGTTCCAATATTTATTCTAGAAAGTTGAAAATATGTTGGTGAATTTTAAAAGATTTTTTGAATCATTCTGAATAGATGAAAAAACGTACGGATTCTAGTAACTCATGTTTGTGCATGAGGCAACTAATTGTAGCTTACAAGATAAGGGTTAAATACTGTGAATGACGCGATGAAACGCGAGGCAGCAGAACGGAAGGAGGACAAAGAGGGAGAGGTTTTTATTGATACAGGAAAAGAATTAAAATATTTGACTAAGGTGTAGGAGAAAGTGGCACGAAACTTAGTGGAACGATGAATGGGGAAGAATAAGTAATCTTGGTACCTGAGATGACAAGGGAATTAAAAGTGAAATGAAGCTCGGAGTTCAACTGAAGGAAGAGTCGCAGATATAGAGAAGCAAGGAAGAAAAACGAGACAGGTGGAGAGTAAAACATTGCCACATCCTAAGCCAGCTAGATTTCTGGTAATACACAGGTACATGGTTGTATTTACGGACGCAATAGGAGAAGCGGAGGCAAGAATTTTGGATACGCTGTACACCATTAAGAAGTTGTTGATTAAGAGCCTGAACACAGACGAGATCGGCGTAATCATATAACGAAATAACGAGTAATTGAGAAGTGAGAAGTTTTTGAAAGCAGGAAAGAATGTGGTGAAGAGGATGAAGAAGACGTAGACAGCCATAAACAGCCCGACACTTGACGGCCGACTGTGACTCGAATGTTCATGAAGAGTCAACCTGAACACCAAGAATCTTAATAGAGAAGGAGCGAGGAATTGGAACAGAGTTAAGAAAAATGTCGAAGGATTGAATTTGGGATAATAATGTTGATGAATTGACAATTAGCAACGATGATTTAGAGGGATTTAGATCAACGAATTATTAGTAGACCATTCGGCAAGAGATTTTAGGTCTTTATTTAAAGCAGAATAGGTTGCTAAAGCATCGAATGAGTGAAAAGATTTGAGAAGAATTACGAAGGCAAGTCAATAAGTTTTTAGAAAAACATAGTAAAACACATTTTTTTTGACCGATTCATTTTTATTTCTCAACATAGTCTCCTTTCAGCTCGCTACAGTTAATTTAACGATTCTCCAACTTTTTCAAGCCGAATAATATGATTTGTCCATCCCTTCAAAATAAGCCTCTGTTTCGGCGATGAGCTGCTCTTTGCTGATGAATCTCTTTCCTCCGAATCATTTCTTCAGGTTTGGAAACAGGAAATAGTCGTAGGAGGCTAAATCTGGCGAATATGCTAGATGGGGAAGCAATTCGTAACTGAATTCGTTGAATTTGGCCATTGTTTTGAAATCATCACACGGTCTCGCTTATGGTCCACAGTGAGCAAACACGGCACCCATCTTGCCGATAGCTTTTTCATACCCAATTGTTCGTACAAAATTAAAATCACTGTACCATGTGATATGCCTGTGGCCTCAACAAGCTCGCGCACTTTCACTCGTCGATCAGTTAAAACAATATCGTGGACTTTATCGATGATTTCTGGCGTAGCAGTCTCAATTGGACGTCCCGAACGAGGTGCATCACATGTGGATGTACGACCACGTCTAAATGTATTCACACAATTGTATACAGTCGCAAACGCAGGTGCAGATGTGCTATGAACATTATCCAACTCGGCTTTGATTTCTTTCGGCGTTAAATCTTTCACAAGTAGATGTTTGATCACTGCACGAAACTCGTTTTTTTCCATTTTGCAAAAAATACAAAAGTTATTCGCTTTAATCGTCTACAGAAATGAAACCACGCGATGAATTCCACTCAAAATTTGACAGTAATCAGCTGAAAGATGTTACTTATCAAAAATAATGTGACATGACACTGTAAGTGCCCTCTGACAGATTTTCTAAAAACTTATTGACTTGCCCTCGTACGTCGTCTGCGTACATGAAGAGCTCGGAGGACAGAGAAACATTAGACATATCAGAGATAAAAATATTAAAAAGTAAAGGTCCGAGAATGGTATCCTGAGATATACCAGAGAGAATGGCACGAGGAGAGGAGAAAAGAGGAAAAGGATTATATATGAGGACTTGCTGCGTGCGATTTGTAAGGAACGAGCAGATCAGTGAGAGAACCGAATGGGATAGACTGCGTAACTTGAGTTTGACTAAATGTAGGCTATATACCAGAGAGAATGGCACGAGGAGAGGAGAAAAGAGGAAAAGGATTATATATGAGGACTTGTGCTGCGTGCGATTTGTAAGGAACGAGCAGATCAGTGAGAGGACCGAATGGGATAGACTGCGTAACTTGAGTTTGACTAAATGTAGGTCATGGTTGACGGTATCGAAAGTCTTTTACAAAAACTTTTTATAATTTTGTATTTATCTGTAAT
>NW_017296749.1:4036-8330 GCF_001594075.2 Trachymyrmex cornetzi | reverse complement strand
GTATTTGGGCAAAATGAATGGATGCTTAACGTCTGTTTCAACCGGCGCATACCGTAACCGACCTCCCACTCGAAGTAGACCGCCCTCATCAACGAACGGCGTAAGTCGGAGTAAAGGACTCGATTTCGACAGATTACCTCCTCTGGATAGTATCGTGAGGTCACATGAAAAATGACTCTGTTGCACTTGACCGATCCAAAATTGACGACTCCGCGCGAGCTCAACGGGGAGAAGAGGTTCTAATAGAGACATTGACGTTCGTTGCCGAAAGCGACAAACCGCGCGCCTGCAAAGAGCCGTTATTCTTAAAAGTCTGGTTAGAGACGAGTAGCGCTCAAGAAGGTTCCAAGGATCAACTTGGCTATCACGACGTGAGGTAAATATCTGATTTGACTTTTCCTCTAGGTTCACGCTGGCGGTGGATATAGTGTTCATGTTTGGCAAATCGACTGACGCCTGAGACAACCATGTGGGCCCTGACCACCATAACGAGTGCTGTATAAGGTCGTGAGCGCTTAAACCTCTAGATGCACAATCGGCGGGATTTTTCTTGCCTGGGACTAAATGCCATGTTGCTGAGGGCAATATTTCCTGTATAATCATTACTCGATTACGAACATAATCCTTCCAGCGCGCAGGGTGAGATGAGACCCAAGAGAGGACGACGGAAGAATCCGTCCAAAGGAAGATTGAATTATTTTCCAAAGCTAATGCATCTCGGACTGAGACTATGAGACAAGAAAGCATCAGTGCGGCGTTTAGTTCGAGTCTAGGTACTGTTAGTTTCTTTAGCGGCGCCACCTTAGTTTTAGCGCAAACAATGTTGAGCTGAGTTTCCGCACCCGAAGTTTCTACTCTGAGATACACTACCGCCGCCATTGCGAGCTGTGACGCGTCGGAGAATCCGTGCAACTGTACAGAAAAGGCGTTAGACGTAGTATTGAGCCATCGGGGGATTTCTAAGGTACTAAGCGTTTGTAATTGTTGTTTGAAGGTCGACCATCGATCCTGAAGATAAGCAGGTAAGGGACTATCCCAACTTACTCTCAACAGCCAAAGCTCCTGGATGAGGAGCTTCGCTTGGATCAAGACAGGCGCAATTAGACCTAAGGGGTCATATAATTGCGCCGTTTCAGACAGAACAGACCTTTTTGTAATACGTCGATGTGAAGACGGTACTAATGTGAACGTAAGAATGTCCGCGTACGGATGCCAGCAAAGGCCTAACACCGTGACATGAGAAGAACTTAATTCCACGGAGGGCGCGTTATTGTCACACGATACCGTGGTGCAATCAAGTAACTCTGCACAATTACTGTTCCACTTTTGTAAGGGGAATCCGCCCGCCATGCAAAGCTGCGTTACCTGAATCATTATTTCTCTCGCTTCGTCAATTGATTCTGCACCCCCGAAGATATCGTCCACATATCTTCCTTGGGTTAGTGCAGGTATAGCCTTGGGAAACCGAGGACCTTCGTCTGCAATGAGTTGTTGTAACACGCGAAGCGCTAAGAACGGAGCACAATTTAAACCGTATGTTACCGTGGTGAGCTGGTATGGCTTCACTTGACCGCGAGAGTCATACCAAAAAATACGTTGTAAATCACGATCACTCGGGTGAACTAAAATTTGTCGGTACATTTTCGTAATGTCCGTTGAGAAAACGTATCTATGGGATCGAAACCATAACAGGACATCAAAGAGATTGGTTTGCAGTTTGGCGCCTGCATGCAAAATATCGTTAAGTGCTATTCCACTGCAAGAGGGACTCGACCCATTAAAGACTACACGTATTTTAGTTGACTGACTGGTTTCGCGCCATACACCATGGTGCGGTAAATAAAACACGGGTGAATCAGGTATTTTAGATTCCGGTATCGGTGTCATGTGTCCTAATGACTGGTATTCCAATAGAAAATTCGTATATAATTGGCAATAAGAAGGTTCTTGTTCGAACTTTCGACTAAGTCGCGACAGATAACGAAGTGCTATCGACTCCGAATCTCCTAATAGCGCGGCTGACGATTTCAATGGAAGCCGAACCGTATATCGACCATCGCGATCACGAGAGAATGTAGCTAGGAAATATTCCTCACAATGCGCCTCGTCAGGGTTCAAGATATTCGCGTCAGATTTCGAAATTTCTTCTTGTTTCCAAAACTGCGTTAAAAGATCTTGTAAATCGCGATCAATCATGCAATGATAGATCTTTTCATCCCGACTGTGAGTATCAAACGCGACGGGTCCGGATACTACCCAACCGAATAAGGTCGACTGTGCGATCAGTGATGATGAATCATCTTGCAATAATCCGGGTTTAATGACTTGGCCGTACGCGTCCGCGCCGATTATTACATGAATTGGACCAGGTTTTCCGAAATTAGGATCCGCTAGTTCCAAATGTCTAAAATGAGTCCATGCCTCTTGCGCTACCTCAAAAGATGGCAATTGAGATGTTAATCTCGGGAGCGTGCAATTTGTAAGAAACCGAATTATCGGTGATAGGATGAAGGGTGAGATAAGCTGAACCTCTAGTACGCCCTGACTGTGTTTCGCCGATGCCGGTTAACGGAATCTCCGCATGCATACGAGGCAATTCTAACAAATTTAACACTTCCTCAGTAACGAATGACAACTCTGAACCTGGATCCAAAAGCGCACGGGCCCTTATCACACGCCCGGCAAGACCCGTTATCCTTACTTGTCAGGTGGCAAGTATAGTGAGCGGCCTGTGGCTTATGACATGATCGGCGAAGGGTTCTAGTCATTTGGCGTCGGAATGAGAAGGCTTATCGTCAGTAGTACGCGAATCCGTAACCGGTTTCGCTTCGGAACCCACCGACGGCTGGCGATCCATGTGTAGCGTGGTGTGATGTCTCTTATGACATTTCCGACAACCACGAGAACTGCCGCAAGCATTGATGGAGTGCCTCCCCAAACAATTGAAGCACAATTTAATTTAAAAATAGTACGCTTACGACGATCGATTGACTGAGACAAATAAGTAGGACAGTTTGACAAGTAATGATTTGACTTACAGAGTCGACACCCCTGTTCGCCTGTATTCGATGAGGATGACGCGACGAGACTCCGGGACTTGACTTCGGGCTTACTTGGCGGCCAAGACAACCGACTTCTTTCTTTACTCGGTTTAACTGATGTGGGAGCCAAACTTTCCCACGCTCTCGTATGGCCGATCAAGAATTCCTCAAATTCCTTGAACGTCGGGTATGACATGGATGGTCCTAATTTCACCTCCCACTCCTCACGAGTGTCCACATCCAGTAGACGTGTCAGATAGTATACTAAGAACGGATCCCATGAACTAGTATCACAATCCAGTGCTTGAAGGGCTCCAAGCGATGCAGTGACTGTGGCTAACATTGTATTGAGCTCCTTGGCTGATCTTGACTTGATGGGCTTTAATCCAAAAAGCTTGTCTAACTGCGCGGAGATAAGCACTCGCTTATTCTCGTATCGGACTACTAGAGTATTCCAAGCGATCGGAAAGGTGTCGTCGGTAACCTTGAGATTCATGACGAGCCTCGCAGCATCGCCTTTTAGACTCGTCTTCAAGTAATGCATCCTTTCGACGTTCGTTAATTCGTAGTTGTCAATCACCATCGTTGTAAAGAGATCGTGGAATGACCTCCATGTATGATAATCACCGGTGAACGACGGTAAGCTAATCCTTGGCAAACGCACTCGAAAGCCACTGGGACATGATGCCGGAATAACCGCCTCGGATTGTCGTGATCCGGGATTAGAAACATCTATTGATTCTTGCCGTTCCAATAATACGGCTCTCGCCTGTATGTAAAATTCTTGACATCGTTCATATGTCCGATGCTTAATATAGGCCTCCTCTTGAAGGCTTTCCATGTTGGTTTCACACAGTTGCTCATGAGTCGTCTGAAACTTGGTCCAATTAGTCTCTAAGATCTCGAGCCGCGTACTCACCAAGTGTCGAGATCGTATATTAGCAGCGTCTTCAGATGCGTCCTCAGCTGCATTTTGTATCATTAAAAAACGATTCATTTGTATCGTGATCTGAGACCGTAGAGCGTCCATTGTGCGCGTTTACATTGACCTTTTATTATCCCAGTCTCAAAGATATAACATAACCTGCAAAATATGGAACATTAGCTCACGTTAATCCATCTAGCGATGATAGGCGACCGCCGGTTACCAAACCGCCCGTTCTCTACCATCAGTCCGCCCTCAAGGCGAATCCCACGCAATGCCCGAATCCGGCTCGAAGGACCAGAAAATGTTCGGTTAAGAACGATTGCTC
>NW_017296749.1:0-955 GCF_001594075.2 Trachymyrmex cornetzi | reverse complement strand
TCTCGAAGTGCTCCATGAAGATGTTGGCGATTACAGGAGAGATAGGAGAGCCCATTGCCGCTCCTGAAGTTTGTTCATAAAATTGGTTGTTGTAGGAGAAGTAAGTGGTTGTTAAGTAGTGCTCTATTAGTGGGATGAGGTCAGAGGGGACTTTGTGTGAGGCCTTTATTATGTTTAGTGTGTCTTTTATTGGGACTTGTGTGAAGAGGGATTCTACGTCGAAACTTACAAGCAGGTCTGTGGGATACTTCTGTATAACGACTAAAGGCTCAGATTACAGTAGAATTGTGTGACGCCCTAGGCCTACAGACTTCTATTAGACTGATCACTTCGCCATCATGTTTGATATTAAACAGTACCCTCGATAGGAGCTACCATTTTATATCCACCTCACATACAGTCTTGATCAAAAATATTAGGCACCTACATATATTTTTTCATTTATCTGAAATTTATCTGCATTTTGTTAACTACTTTATACGTTTAAAGGGTTTTTGGAATAATGAATAATTTACAGCAAATGCCATAAATCAATTTTTGAGCTGAAACTTTAAACAATGATTAATAAAATGCCTAATATTTTTGGCCAAAGTACGTGGAATACAGTACGCATACGTGTTCATAGGTAGGCATTGGTTGCATTCAACAGAAAAAACTAATCAGTGAGCACTTAGTAACTTCTTTAATATGATTGGTTCCTACACTTACAATTAGATCCAGCGAAGAATTAAGCAAGACTCAATCATATTAAAGATTCACTGAGCGCTCACTGATCAGTTATCTCTGCTGTACGCAGCCATTAAAGCCTTGTGTCCACGATGCTAGAACTCGATCCAAGTTCTCGGATCATGAAATGTATAGCCAATCAGCTTACAGTTTTTACGGAAAACTGGCTATACATTTCTCGATCCGAGAACTCGGATCAAGTTCTAGCATCGTGGACACTAGACTTAAC
>NW_017296748.1:2230-3611 GCF_001594075.2 Trachymyrmex cornetzi | reverse complement strand
TTCTGATAGTAGAATTTAACTTGGCGCCACAGTTGTTGATATCAAATCGTTCGTACAAATAATGCATACCATATTAGATTAATATTCATTATTTATTTAATTTGGTATGGTATAAAGAAGTGGGATTTAACTTGGCGCCAGTTTTTGATATCAAATCTTTTATAGGAATAATACATGAAATTTTGATAAAATTTTGATGAATTTAACTTGGCGCCAATTTTGTTGATATCAATTATACGAATATGATACATATCATTAGAGTTAAATAAATTGTTTCTTTGGGAGGAATAAAATGGTAAAATTTAATTTGTTCGAATTACATTGAATTTAACTTGGCGCCAATTGTTAATATCAAATCTTTTATACAAATGATACATATCATTAGTTCTACTAAACATTCTAGCAAACGTGATTAGTTATCAGTTTCACGGCCGATTAAGTAATTGGCGTTGGTGAAACTGGCCTAAATGGTGATTCTTTACGAGAAGCACCATTTGGACCAGTTTCACCAACGCTTAGCGCTTTTTTTACCTTTTTTTTTAAAAAGGTAAGTTTATATTACCGTATAAATCATAATGTAATATACACAATATACCATACAGCACGATTTGTAGTAATATATGTAGCACGATGCCACAATATAATAATATATAAATTTAAAAATCAGCTTTACAGATTAAAGATCAACTTTTCGTTCGATTATTATTATGCTTTCTCGCGCTTTGTATATTCAAACTAAACGCTTCAGTTAAACTACCTCTCCAAGCAGTAGCATTGGAAGCAATTGAAAATAAGGTGGAAGTGGAAATCTGTGATGTATTAATAGCTGCGGTCTACTTGCTTCTTCCAAATGCTCTGAGCGTTACGCTCCAAATGCTACGCTCCGATTGGTCCATTACTATTTCGAATGCTACAATTGCTACGTGAACGCTCCAGCCAACCCATCTCCCGAGGTGAGGCAATTGAAGCGAAGTGGGAGCAAAAACGATGACGTATTGATGACAACGTAATCAGAGTTGCTGGGAGCGTTCTGAAGAATCAAATGGACCAGTCATATCAGTGCTACAAATGCTCTGTAGCGTTTGAAGCGCTAAGTGGACTGCAGCCAATGACGTCATACGTGCTGTTGGGACACATTTGAAACGCCATGTGGACCGTTTAAAACAACGCTCTAAACGATTCGAAGCATTTGTAGCGCCAAGTGGACCGCACCCATGGCCTTAAGCCGGGAGCACATAGAAAAACGTAAGTCCGTAAGACGTAATCAGTAAGGAAATCGTAACTTCAAAAATGTAAACCTTTAACAATTGAAATAATTATGTAACAATATATATTATTATGAAAAGTAACTGATATATTATTCAAAGTCTCAGTTCAAAGT
>NW_017296748.1:0-259 GCF_001594075.2 Trachymyrmex cornetzi | reverse complement strand
TTTTTTTAAGTGGTTTCCCCAATAGGCCTATTCCACTAAGGGTCGTCTACAATACACGGAGTAAAAAGTACTCTTACTTCTTACACCGTGTATTGTGACAAGGCTTAAGACAGCCTTCATACAGCGCCAGAGCAGTCGATGTTTTATTTCGGCGCTTCCGGCAGCGCTTGTGCTACAACAGTCGATATAGTAATGTAGCGTCATAAGCATTCCACACAAACTTGCATACTCATATAAACATATATGCATAAAGAAAATC
>NW_017296747.1:13136-15237 GCF_001594075.2 Trachymyrmex cornetzi | reverse complement strand
CAATCACAGTCATTCCATTCTTCAGAGTAATAGATATGATTGGTCAGATTCATAACATCGATGATATAACTTCGGCCGTGATGATATAAATCGAGCCGTGTAAACGTAGTTTACGTTTGTTCAACATCAGCTAAGAACATGTACAAGTACTGTTAAATCTGACAATAGTTTGTTCTTTATCGAACAATTCTCAGAATTATTGCATACGGTGCAATAAGTTCAGAAAGTTCATCGTAACAGATCTATTGTTTCTTTCCGAACGCACTCAGATCAGCGGGGCCTTGTCTGAATACAACGCCATCTCCCAGAAAATCGAGCAACTTCTATTACACACATTTCTTGGTCTGTTTATCAGCCCGAGTCTTCGTTGACAAGCAAATTTACGTGACTTATAAATTAATGTAAATATTTTTTTCTAAACTTTCAATCTCAGTTCTGTAAACTCAGTATTGTTTGTGCACGTTATGCGGTGAGTGGTAGAGTATCGTTTGGTCCATACGAGCTATAAAACTTGTGTAATCTACATCAGTTGACTGCTCTACAAAAATGTTGAAAAAATGTAAGTTTTTAACTTTTTTTCCGATTTTTTTTCCGTGGTACAAACCTATTGCACCACGACAGAATTTTGCATCTATTTTAACCCCGTAAAAGGATTTTTGATTTCGTTAAGTAAATTCGGAGATGTAAATTGACCTGCAAATTACCGACAATTTGGCTACTACAGCATTCCCTTAAGAGTACTGAATAATTACACAGGCCTGCATGGTTTTGTTGATTGTGATTTAACTATGTTTTCTTACGTAATTTCTCGCGCTGAATCCGAATCCGGCGGCAGAATTGCTCCATCATGTCAGGTTTTTGAGAAAAGTGAGGTTAAATGTGTCAAAATTGACGTTTTTTGACATATTTTTGATTTTTTTGCTAGCGAAGTAAATTTTTTTTTCTACTTTCGTTTACGCCATCTGAAAGTGTCAACATTTATGTTCAAAATATATTTTTTTAACGCCTTACGTTTTTTTTTCACCGAGATAATCTCTGTGTAGTCACACAAAGAAAAACATTTTTGACACAAAATGTTTGTGTGATTACGCAGAGATTAACTATGTTTTCTTACGTAATTTTTTGCGCCGAATCCGAATCCGGCTGCAGAATTGCTCTATCACGTCGAGATTTCGAGAAATCTTAACATAAAACAGCCAAATAAGCCATTTTCAGCCATATTTGAAATTCAATTAAAAATTTTTCGGATTCAGCGCGAAAAATTACGTAAGAAAACATAGTTAATCTCTGCGTAATCACACAAACATTTTGTGTCAAAAATGTTTTTCTTTGTGTGACTACACAGAGATTATCTCGGTAAAAAAAAAAACGTACGGCGTTAAGAAAAATATATTTTGAAGATAAATGTTGACACTTTCAGATGGCGTAAACGTGTAACAATGCACCCCATAACTGCATTGTACCCGGCAGAACATCCCGCAGGATGCCGCCGCTGAGGGACCTCGGGTCACTCGCGGTGATGAGGGCGCGGTGCGCCCGAAATCTTTTAAGCAAGAAAAACATAATTCACAGGTCGCAGTCGTCCCGCCGAGAAACATCGAACGCGTACGAGACGCGGCGAACCAAGACGTCTCCCGCTCGTACTGTTCAACCAACGGAGATCGCCGAACGTCTCCGGAACAATACGAGCAAGAGCAACAAGCGAGTATATAAACCGTGCGATCATTAACATCGTGGCCAAAAACGCTCTAAGCCTTCTTGGCAAAATCCGCTTCCTACGATTCCGAATCCGATTCCGCTCCTCACTCGATCTGCAGCAATAGCACAGCGGTCCAGAATTCTGGGTCATTGCCGAGTATTCTCGGCCAGCCACAATTCAGTTCTCAAAGACAGACGCACGACCGGCGAGCTCGCTAAGGGGGAGGATCCTCCCCCTTGTTGAGGTTTCTCGACCGTCGACTCGCGCCTCCGTCGCCTCTCGCGACTCCGGTCGCAGACAGACCCGGGACCGCTGTCACAAAGACGTTAGACCGAAGGTAGAGATTCCTCTGCCTTCACCGAGTGTTCTCGGACGTCGCGACACGCCCTACGGCCACGAAAA
>NW_017296747.1:12452-12819 GCF_001594075.2 Trachymyrmex cornetzi | reverse complement strand
CCGTAGCACGAGCCGACGAGCTAGTCCGCGCATAGGAGTCAGGTTGTTTCATGGCGGCCGAACTGGAACGTCTCCGGAAGGGAGAGATGCGAGTTATTCCGAAGGCGAGGATTTATGCGCTGAGTAAAACCGCGATTATTGCCGAAATGGAGATGCAATGTCTAGACACCGAGGGTACTCTGGACGAACTACGAGGCCGCTTAAGCGCATTCGTAGATTCCAATCCAGAGAATTTTCGGGCTCGGGCTCCACCGCCGCCGCCACAAGAGAGGCGAGCCTCCGAGGCATTCATGGCAAACATGACCTTTAATCCGTTCATCGAACCGACCGCCCCACCCAGCCCCGAGGACCGTCCTGCCAAAATAAT
>NW_017296747.1:2736-10661 GCF_001594075.2 Trachymyrmex cornetzi | reverse complement strand
AAATGTCGGTTCTGCGTCGACCGGCTCAAATACCTCGGACACATCGTCGACAAAGAAGGAATACGAACCGATTCTGAAAAGGTCAAGGCGATCGTCGACTGGCCGGTGCCGCGAACGGTGAAGCAGATTCGGCAATTTCTGGGCATTGCTTCGTGGTACCGCCGGTTTATACAGGACTTCGCTACCTTGGCCGCACCTCTCATCGCACTAACTCGGAAAAACGCTCGATCGAAATGGGGACCCGACGAAGAAGCCGCGTACCATAAGCTAAAAACCATCTTGACAACCGCTCCGGTACTCGCATGTCCTGATTTTACACGGCGCTTTGTACTACAAACCGACGCGAGCAATACAGGGCTAGGAGCCGTTTTAACGCAAAATTTCTCGGAAGGCGAGCGCATAATCGCGTACGCCAGCCGTACGCTAAACCAGGCCGAGCGAAATTATAGCGCCACCGAGCTCGAATGCCTCGCCGTCATATGGGGGATCCGCCGCATGAGGGACTACCTAGAAGGGTACCCCTTCACGGTCATCACGGACCATCAATCCCTAAGATGGCTGCAAAAGTTAGAATCCCCCACCAGCCGTTTCGGACGCTGGGCATTCGAGCTCCAGCAATACGACCTAGACATCAAATACCGAAAGGGAACGCTGAATCGAGTAGCCGACGCCCTCTCCCGTCAACCAATTACGGCAACCGCGACAGAGGCCCCACGATGCCCCTGGTATCGGAGGACCTTCCAGGCCGTAACCGAAAACCCCCGCCAGTACCCGGATTACGAGATAAACGGCGGAAAGCTTTACCGGCACATACTACACGACCTCGATTTCAAAGAAATCCCGCCAGAACGACAGTGGAAGCAATGCGCTCCCAAAGACCGCCGCGCCGAAATCATAAGGACGAGTCACGACGAGGTAACGGCCGGGCATCTGGGAATCGCGAAGACCATGGCACGCATCATGGGGATCTACTACTGGCCCGGCATGGCCCGCGACATCGCGACATACGTACGCAGTTGCCAAAAATGTCAACAATACAAGGTCCTGCAAACGAAACCTGCAGGTATGCTGCACACGATCCCTACGACTCGCCCGTGGCAACACGGCACGATAGATCTCGTAGAACCCTTCCCGCGCTCCAAGAAGGGACACGCGTGACTATTAAATATGCAGGACAGGTTCTCGAAATGGGTGGAACTCCGGCCGCTCCGCCGCGCAACCGCCCTCGCCGTAACGCAGGCGCTTTCCGAAAGTGTCATACTTCGCCATGGATGCCCGGAGACTATAATCTCCGACAATGGCACGCAGTTCAAATCACGAGAACTAGCGAAATTATTACACGCCTTCGCGATAAATCATACGTATGCGCCAGCGTATGTACCACAGTGCAACCCGGTCGAACGAACGAATCGCACCGTCAAAACGATGATCACGCAGTGCGTGGATCGCAACCATAAAAACTGGGACGAACACCTGCCGGAACTACAGTTCGCGTTTAACACTGCCCGACACGACGCTACAGGATATACACCGGCATACCTAAATCTCGGCCGCGAATTGCGAATTACTGTCACCTGTGAATGCGAACAACGTGCGCCAGGGCGCCGCACAACCGCCCGACACCACCCGCCGACACCTCGAGGAAGCGTACGAACTAGTACGAATAAACTTGGCACAGGCCTTCCAGAGACAGCAAAAATATTACGATTTAAGGTGGAGGCCATGGAAGCCGAAAATCGGCGATAAAGTATACAAACGCGAATACCCGCTGTCAAATAAAAACGCGGCATTTAACGCGAAGCTAGCTCCGAAGTTTAAAGGACCGCTCGAGGTGAAGCGAGTGGTGTCACCTGTTGTCGTCGATCTGCGAGACCGTAACGGCCGATGACACAGGCACGTCCACGTTAAAGATTTAAAACCCGCCCCACCGCACGACCCGACAAACGACGACAACGATAACGAACAAAACACAGACGAGGACGCCGTGGATACCGACGACAGCAGGGATGACAGCAGCGACGAACTGTAAACAATGCCTGACCCGTACCGCACAGTCGTCATGGAGCCGTCAACGGAATCAGACGATATTCTAAGAGCGCTCGACGAATTCCTGCACGAGGAATACGACCCGGAGCACCCTGGAATGGGGGTGCCGTGAGGATCGGCCACCACGCCAGCACCGGCCACGACCGAACCGCCACCCCGGAAAGCGGTGCCAGCGGTAAGGTGCCTCCGGCAAGCCACCGACCGGCAGCGAAGGGAGAAATGGGCCTGGCTCACGCAAACGCCGCCGCCACTGCTACCACGCGGACCGAGCAGCCGGAAGGAGCCGGTCCAGCAGACGTTACAACCCGCACGATCGATGGGACCATTACCGCCGCCACCAATAACGGTCGAGCTAGAGCCGGGACGCACCATCGAGGTCCCACACTTCTCGATGCACGTCGCCCGGCAATGGAAGACCCGGCCCAAGTAACACGATCTATAATATATTTGCTGCAACAGCAAAAATGTGACTGGCACAACGTTCTGCCAACCTTAATTACAACTATTTGGCAGCCACAGCTATTTTGGCTGTATTGGTAGCTGTACAGTCGCTGTGACAGCTAATAAAAAAGTAAAAATACAGCCACAGCTATTTTGGTTGTATTGATAGCTGTACAGTCGCTGTCACAGCTAATAAAAAAGTAAAAATACAGCCACAACTATTTTGGCTGTACAGTCGCTGTGACAGCTAATAAAAAAATAAAAATACAGCCGCAGCTATTTTGGCTATATTGATAGCTGTACAGTCGCTGTGATAATTAGTAGAAAAGTCAAAATGCAGTCATAGCTATTTCGGCTGTAAAAGCACATATATATGATAATTTTACAGTCGAAATAGCTGTCATATAATATATATGTAGATATGTATATACAGGGTGTCCCGACCTTTTTTGCCAATCACTTTTGTGTAGATAGAGCGGATTAACTGAGTCGAAAAGTTCTCTACCATTTTGCAATTTTCGCAATAGTTAACAAGATCTTAATTACTAAAAATTGCAAAGTATTGGTCTTGAATAATTTTTTACTCAAATACTATCAATTTTACAAAAAAACTGCAAGAGACAAAAATTATTAATTTTCTTCTCATAAAGTTCTGAGAATTTTTTCAGAATTTTTTTAGAACTTTTTAATACCGTATTTTCTCATGTTGTTAAAAATAAGAAAATGCAGTACTAAAAAGTTGATAAAGAATTCTGAAAAAATTCTCAGAACTTTATGAGTAGAAAATAAATATTTTTGTCTCTTGCAGTTTTTCTGTAAAGTTGATATTATTTGAGGAAAAAATTATTCAAGACCAATATTTTCCAATTTTTAGTAATTAATATCTTGTTAACTATTGCGAAAATTGCAAAATGATAGAGGACTTTTCGACTCAGTTTAGTCCGTTCTATCTACACAAAAGTGATTGGCAAAAAAGATCGGGACACCTTGTATAGGTAGAAGTAAAAACTACGTACTTAACCGTTTTATTATTACTTTTGGTACTCTCTAAATCTGAATCAGTGGATAGTCCCTAATTACCCAGTGGCATATTTGGCACCCATAATTCAGTAATTATCCATATTATTTAGTGAGTATTAAAAAGTTAAGCTACATTTCGAGATGAAAAGGACTCTCACTGACTTACAAAAGTTGGAAAAATTCAAACAGAGTAGCACATATTATAGAAAAATTCAACAACATATGAAGAAAACTGATTTAAAGACCAATGTTGAAAGAGCTACGAAGTTCGACGAAAAACATATTGCCTCAACATCCAATTTACCTCAGGTTGTTGAATCCAATTTACCTCGGGTTGTTGATTCGGCAACATTGGACTTTATTTTGTTAAAAAATTTATCGGAGCACGAAAATGTAAATTTTGATTGTTGGAGCAATTGTGATTCTGAATCATCAGATAACGATTTGAAAGACGACCAATGTGTTAACATGCGAGAGACACTAAAAGAATGGGCGCTGACATTTAATATACCTCATAATGCATTAAAGGCATTACTGGATATATTAATTCGTTCGAAAATACCTAATATGCCTCGGGATCCGAGGACGCTATTGGAAACACCAAGAACAGTGATTACTACAAAGATGGGAAGCGGACAATATTGGTACAATGGACTACAGACTTGCATTGAAAAGTGCTTATCTAATAGAACCCGATAGATATCACACTCAATTTTAATATAGATGGATTGCCAATTCATAATAATTCAAAAGTACAATTCTGGCCAATATTGTTTTCAATACATGATTTTAATATTGAACCTATGATTATTGGAATTTATTGTGGAGAAAATAAACCTCCAACTCCTAACGAGTTTTTAACGCCTTTTGTTGACGAGTTGTTAACCATTATAAATAATGGTATTGTTGTCAACGGACATAAAATTAATATACGTATTCGATGCTTCATATGTGATACTCCTGCCAGGTCTTTTATTAAAGGTAATAAGCTAGCATACAGGTAATAAGCATAGAAAATAAATTCATTTATTGTTAAATAGTAAAATAGAATGAATAATCAAAGAGAGTACACACACACATAAAATAGACAAGGTACATACAAATATGAGACAATATATATATATATATATATATATGTGTGTATATAATGCTATCTTCGGTTAAAGCGGATTTTGGTGCATATACTAACATTCATACATGAATATATAAATACAAATATCTGCAGTTTTATAGACTGCGCGTTGGTTACTTTTTCGGACTTTCAACACAATCGAACTGAAATATTAGTAAACCCTCCAAATTTGACGCTGCAATAGCATTTTAAAAATCTGAAAAAGGACTTATTGCAAAAAATATTACCTCAGTGGGGAGTCATTTGAACTTGAATCTCATCTTGTATTCCGTTCGAGTATCTCCATTATTAGAACAAATACAAGTATTTTTTATTATAGAGTAATTATATGCACTGTGAATATTTTTACATGATTTTTAGTGAGTATTATTTTCTTTTAAACGCAGTTATATTTAACTTGATTATAATCTTCTTTTACAGGTACTATTAATTTCAATGGTTATAGTTCGTGTTTAAAGTGTACAGTTATGGGTGAATATTATCATAAAGAACGTCGAATTAGTTTTCCACGTATAGATATGCCTAGAAGAACTGATACAGCTTTCCGCAATAGAACCGATACGGACCATCATAAAATGGATACACCTTTGGAAAAACTTCCAATTGACATGATAAAAAGTTTTCCGGTATCCGATTCATTACATTTATTGGACCTAGGTGTAATAAAACGTTTATTAACTGGCTATGTGTACGGAACCTTAGGCTTGAGAACCAAGTGGTCTGCACATGTAATTAAATTGGTGTCTGATTTTCTCCTTCGGTGTATAACGCCAACCGAAATTCATCGAACCGTTCGATCACTTGATTGTTTAAAATTATGGAAAGCGTCAGAGTATCGAACTTTTGGTTTGTACTTAGCACCTATTATATTGAAAGATCATCTACCTGAGGAAAATTACCAACATTTTATGTTATTTTTTTGTGGCATTGTAATCTGTTATAGCAATTCGTACTCAAACTACTTACATGTAGCAGACAAATTATTAAAAACCTTTATAGAACGCTATATTGAAATTTACGGTATTCATTCTATTAGCAGCAACATACATAATCTTTGTCATTTAGTTGATGAAGTAAAGGAGTTCGGTAATTTATGTACCTTCAACGCATATCCATTTGAAAATAGTTTGCAAAAAATAAAAAAATTACTTCGAACGGGAAATAAGCCATTGCCACAAGTAGCTCGACGAATTTTTGAACTTATTAATCTAAAACAAGATCAGAATTGTAATAATAAAAAATTTCCTATTTTAAAGAATAAAAATTCTGGCAACAATTGTGATCAAAGTAAATATAAACATTTTTTTTACAAAGTCGAATTAATGGACGGATTAATACTAACAAATGAAGAGAGAAACAAGTGGTTCTTAACAAAAAGAAATGAAATTATTGGTATGAAAAATGCAACGATCTTCGAAAATAAAATTTATATATTTGGTTCGTGTTTAACAGAAATACGTAATTTTTTTGAAACGCCAATTGCATCATGTTATTTAAACATATTTTCTGCAAACAGCAAGGAACATTTACCCAAATGGTATGATATAAAAGACATCAAATGTAAATTGGTGGCAGTAGAATATCATAATAATATTGTATTTTTTCCACTGATACACACTTTAGATTTATGCAACCAATCGAATACATGAGTAGTCAAGCGCTGAACAAAACAATATAATTTCTTATTTTATATTATGTTATTATTATATATCACCAATATTTTATAATTGCCGTAATTAATGCAAAAAACATTATATAAACTTTTTTCTAATCAGAAAACGCATTAAAATTAAAAAATTATAACATTTTTATAATTTAATAATCAAACATAACTCTTACCAAAATTGCATAGTGTTGGTATCATATAAATAAACATATATCTTATAATCAAATTTTTTCATTATCATTATCACTATCATTGTATAAGGGTTATGCGTTTCGCGGGTTTTCTCTGTGTCCAGATCCATTCTTGGAATGCCAACGTTTTGTGAACCTTGCAATCCACTTCATCAGGGCGAGGAGCAGCCCTAGTCTTTAAATTTTCTATATTAGAATTTATCGTGTCAAAATTTATTTGAACTGAAGAAGAGACACCAAAAACATTATTTTCTGTTTGATATGACAACATTACATAGATAAATATATGAGTATATACTTTCAACAGCATCTAACGATTTTTGACAACTCAGAGGTAATGTAGAAATTTCATCAGGCTCAATTATAATTGCATCTGTAAAATTCATCGTAGTTTTCTCCTGTGAACTATTATTTGGAGTTTGAACGAAGATTGGGACATTATCGAGAACATTATTGACCAAATGATTATGTACATTTTCATTCAAGCCAGTGTTATTACTTATATTATTTTCTGTCATAAAGTTATTAAAGTCAATATTGTTATTCTGAGAACGTATTTGTTTTGAAGAATTCTGGGCCAAATAACTGAAAATAAATATTATTTTAAGTAATTTTTTAATTTAATGACGTAAACTAATGCACAAATCAGTAAAACTATACAATTTTAGAGTTTATGTTAAAAAAGATTTTCTAAAATAAATGATTTTTTTTAAATGTACAAATGCAACACATTTTTTATAGATATAACTATATTTAATTATTTTTTTAGGAAGATGTAGTTGTATAAGTTTTATCTGAAAGTGTTCCAATAGCACAATATATTGACGTAATATTACATTGGTCTAATATATATCTCCAATGCATGCCAATAATTTATCATCAATTGTGCTACTAGGATACAGATATATATATATATATAAAATGTATACATATATATATAAATCTACATTGGAACTAATTTTCAATGTATGTGTACTTACTTTTCTTCGTCCTCAGTATCATTGAACTGACTTAAATATTTTTCTGCTTTAATAGCGTCTTCAAATGTTGTAAAATTTTTCCTCTTAACAACGCATTTCTGTTTTGACCAATTAGTAAAATCTGGCAAAATGCTGTCATCTTTTCGAAGGTTCATTCCTTTTCGACCCGGGGGCCAAAATAAAAATCCGTTCTTCTCCCAACTCTCGGGCACAACGCATAAATTTAATTCACTATCTTCCATCGTTTCTACGATTATAAACATTTTAATTTTTCTGCAAATAGAAACAGCAAACAGAAACAGTATGCACTTTTGTGAATATATTAGGTTATTACGTCGGTATTGTATTCGTCTCCATGCGCCATGAGTAATATTAGTTCTGATGCACGCCGTGTACATCGTTACCGCACATGCGCATGGGTACAAGCTATAATACAGCCAAAATAGCTG
>NW_017296747.1:0-2667 GCF_001594075.2 Trachymyrmex cornetzi | reverse complement strand
GTCATGCGGACCCATGCGTTCATTTAAGCGGCTCTAAAATTATTACTTAAGGATCTGTGTGTAGTTCTGTAATTAGCGTATTTATGAATTTGCGTCCGCGTTAGTATTATATGTGTAAGTTATAAATTGTAATAAGTTGTACTGATTAATTAATCCTTAAATTTGATCTAATTCTAGTGAGACAAAGGTTCCGGGATATTTCAAGTTCAATTCCAGCTAAAAAAATTTTTTTATTGTATTTTAAATATTTTTTTGTAATTTTAAAATTAAAAGTTAAACTTTCATTGAATATTAATTTACATATGAAGAACATTCTACTTATTAGTTTATTTTATTCAGATTATCACTATAATATACATGGCTATGACAGCCTCTTTACAGCAAAATGGTTATGCAACTGAATGGCTGCGACATCGTTTCCACAGCCTAAAAATGTTGTCCCATTTTTGCTGCAACAACTTTGTAACAATGTCATAATGACGTTGTGGCAGTGACTGTCATAATAATGCTGCGGTGTAAGCTGCGAAAACATTATTGAAGACATTTTGAAGTTCTACGGTGGTTATGACAACCTTTCCACAGCAAAATAATTGCACAGCCAAATGGCTGCGACATAGTCTTCAAAGCCCAAAAATGTTATCCCATTTTTGATGCTACAACTTTGTCACAATGTCATAATGACGTTATAGCAGTGACTGTCATAGACAAAAATGCTGCGATTTAAGCTGAGACAACGTTATCTCAGACGTTTTAACGCTTCATGTGTTACTTGGGTGTCCAGAGGGGGGTGGCACGTGCGGTTCAACGCCAACAGGACGGTGCGTTGGGTTGAAAGGAAATAGTGCCTCAAATTCAGGCACTGATAAGAGGGGGGGTGATGTAACAATGCACCCCATAACTGCATTGTACCCGGCAGAACATCCCGCAGGATGCCGCCGCTGAGGGACCTCGGGTCACTCGCGGTGATTAGGGCGCGGTGCACCCGAAATCTTTAAGCAAGAAAAACATAATTCACAGGTCGCAGTCGTTCCGCCGAGAAACACCGAACGCGTACGAGACGCGCCGAACCAAGACGTTGCAGCCGGAGGGAGCCTCCGCCAGCAGCTCCGGATTCAGCCTCTGCGGAGACGGCGCGGGAAACAAGACCCCGCGCAGATGTAAATATTATGATTGATAAGACTAGTTAGGATTAAGCTAAAAAAAGGTAAAAACACAAAAAAATATAAATTAGCGATAAGATACATCGGAGCCGATAGGATTAATTTAAATTTGAGTTCCTTTTACGTTCTTAATAGGCTCAGGGCAAGGAGCCATATAATTCCGTTTAGTTTGTTAGAGGCGCGTAGCCTCAATAGTTTCGGAAAATCCGAAATAGCAAAATAGACGAGGGAAGAATACGCGGCAAGTCAAAACGCGACCAGAACCGGATAAAAAAGGGGGTTCGCGAAATTGACGATTGACACACAAATAACGGCGGGATCGAAAAACGCGACCGTTACGTACAAGTACGACAGGAAACAAGTCCGGGAGCAAATCCAAAAAGATATACCGGGTGTACACAAAATCCTGTTTTTACATAATAAATTTTAATATATCGAAAAACGCCACCGTCATAACTGACTAGGACGCATTAGGAGCGGAATACTCGGAGGCGAGCGTAGAAGATATACCGGGTGTATATGAAATCCCGTTTTTGTATATCGAATTTTGAGATATCAAAAATCGCAACCGTTATACACGCGTGGTGCACAAAAGGAGCGGAACTACCGAATATCAACATGCGCAACATACCGGGTGTACCCAAAATCCTGTTACGGCATAGCAAAGTTGAAGATATCGGAGAACGCGTCCGTTACGACCAATAGGGTCAAAGGATGTAATATGTCCACGGAATACGAACCCGAGAATTATACCGGGTGTACGTTAAGTTTCGTCGGGACATCGAGAAGACTGATTATCACTAATGTAAATACTGTATAGAGAAAGGGGGTTGCAGCGGGGGAATTTCGCGAACCTGTAAATAAATTCTAAATTATATACTTACCGATGACTGTAGCGGGATACCTCCAGAAGCAGCGTCCGTCAGAGTCGATGAGTACCTGAAAAGAAAAGAAAAGAATTAGAATAGAAAATGATAAAATTGTAAAATGCAGTGTTACGTCCCCGAATTTTGAACATTCTCAAGGATAAATTGTTGTAAGAAACATAACCATGTAACCATATTTAGAGATAAGACTAATTCTGTATCCACTTATTTGTATTATGATGTGCTATTTAAGACGCCATATTATTGACTAGCAAGTTACCATACTAGTTACCGACCGACGAGTTACCATACTAGTTCCCGACCGACGAGTTACCATACTAGTTCCCGACCGACGAGTTACCATACTAGTTCCCGACCGACGAGTTACCATACTAGTTCCCGACCGACGAGTTACCATATCCGTTACCATAAGATTTATCGACATACACTTACCATATGTATCGTTAATAATTATTATAAACAATGTATACCAATTAATATAAGACATACATATATACACGCAAGCCACTACCCTGTACCTCGCCATTATAAATAATTACTATAAACAATATAGACTTAGCCGCCGATTCAATTGTTAACAATACGCTATACTAGATAATAAGACCATACGCTAAGAGGCC
>NW_017296746.1:0-2633 GCF_001594075.2 Trachymyrmex cornetzi | reverse complement strand
AATTTGTTTATAAAATTTACCATCAAATTGAAAAAAGGTTGAATCTAAAATTAATTTCACAGATAATATAAATTCATTTAGGGGTAAAGTTGTGTGTTCTGATATTATGCTCCATCTGTTAATTATCCCTTCAATAGCCAAATTAATAGGTATGTTTGTATACATAGACGTTATGTCAAAAGAAACTAATTTGAATTTTGGATCCAATTGTTTACCATTTAATTTGTTAACCAATTCAAAACTATTGTTGATATGACCCAATTTATTCTTATTCAAAATCTTATTTAATGTATTTTTCAAATAATTCGCCAGTGGAAATGTAGGACTATCAACACAACTTACTATTACTCTAAGAGGAATATCTACCTTGTGAATTTTAGGGAACCCATAGATTCTCGGAACGCAACCATCTGTCACTAACAATCTTTTATAAGTCTCATTTTCAATGTAATTTTTCTTTTTCAGATGAACTAATCGATTCCTAACTTCATAACTTAATTTATTTAGAGGATTTTTAGTAATTAATTCATAGGTGTTCTTATCTGAAAGCAAATTAAGCATCTTGTCCTTATAATCATTTTGGTTCATCACTACAGTTGTGTTCCCTTTATCTGCCCTTGTTATTAAAATCTCTGGATTATTTTTAATAAAATCTTGGACACATTTTACATTGTTTTTTAGAGAGAATCTATCATTTCCGTTCATTCTATTATGGTCATGATTTAAAATTGATATAGTCTCGTTTCTTATCAAGTTTTTATCTTTATCATCCATTTTTAAAATATTCAATTCAGTATTTTTAATCAGTTCAATGTTAATTTTCTTTATTTGATTCTTATCTAGGGGAAGGTTAAACTTTTGTCCTAGTTGTAAGACCTCTTCAACTTCTCTAGGAATAATTTTGTCGGTAGTATTCACTATCCACTTATTGTTAATCTTATTCATCTGATAATTGATACTGAATTTGTTCGGATCTATATTAATATTAAAATTATTAGTGCTATTGGAATTACTCCCAAATTTTGATGTGATTTTGAAGCTATGTGTATCACTATTATTAGGAACATTCAATTTTATGTTATATTTAATTGGTATAATATTTTTTTTATTTTTAATTCTTAAGTTATCTATCTTCTTATACATCTTAATATTATCCAATGTCCAAGTTCTATTATAATAATTCTCCTGATGTCTAAAAAACGAACAACTTAAGTCAAATTGTAAATGTTTTTCTATCAGTCTATAATACCTAAATAATAATGTTTTATTAATATTAAGCTGAGTGTAGGAATCTTTTAATTCTAATTTCATAATTTTTATATTACAATTAAGTTTAATTCTATTTAATTTCGAGATAAAAGATTGTTGTTTCATAATTACATTATTTTTTGAAAAACCTTGTAAATGTATAGGTGTTAAATTTTCTTTTATACATATTTTTAAAAATCGTATTTTAATTCTTAATCTTAAATTATCTTTAATGAATTTCGCATAGATATTTAATAAATTACAAACTTCTATACCGTACAAGTTCTAATATAAGTAACGAATTTTAATTTAACAACGAAGAATTACATCCATACCATAGCGGGATCTGAAGATAATTTAAGTTTAAGGTATTCTATTGTACAACTTTTTATTTGTTTAATGAATTTCATATATTAATTATTATTGTAGTCTGGCATCTTGAACTTGTTATATTAAGAAATGAAGGTGTAACAATGTTTCGAATTAAAATTACTGAGGTTGTTAATGGATGAACAACTGCATTAGATGAAGACCTCAAAAAATTGGCTGACTTTATACTAAGCGACTTATGTATTATATACAGATTAACTTGAAGGACTAACCAATTAATGTATCAAATTGTTATAGTAATGTTGAGGTTAGTTTTTTGAAATTGGTAATTACGTTTAGAGCATTAAGATAGGGTTGACACATTAATATTACGAATTTACCGAACTTAATTATGTATATTTAAATAATTATTTTGTATTATACTGAAGAAGGCTACATTACTAGCCGAAACGTCTATATAGCGAATTATGAATGACTGTTACATGTAAGAGTTTTGTTTTCTTAGGGTTAATAAATTTTATATTGATGACAGTTATTCTATTGACATTAATATTCACCGATAAAACCTGGTGTGTGGTGCATGCTCTCTACTTTTGTTGTACATATATATATATATATATGTATGTATACAGTGATGGGAGAAAGTTCGGCAACGGTCAAATATCTTGGAAAATAATGCTTATGGAAAAAAATGTTCAATACAAAAGTTTTAGTATATCAAGTGGTCTATTATATGGTTATGTTGAAATGACGTTCATGTAACCTTGAAGAACATCGTGAAGGTCAACTTTGAAATCTTAAATGGAAACACCTATTTTCTTTTACATATCCTTAAAGCTGGTGGCAAGACGTTTCCGAAACACTGGTTAAAAACCATTTTTGCTTGAGATTTTCCTGAGTTACGAACTTTTAAAGTTTAAGTATCGCCGGCGCGTTATCTAAGGTATACTGCGTGGAGGTGGCACGGTCGGATATCCATCTCTTCGAGATGCTTGATCAAAGTGAATCTTGTGCGCGCGCATTTGTGTGTGTGTGTGTGTGTGTGTGTGTGTGTG
>NW_017296745.1:2364-2865 GCF_001594075.2 Trachymyrmex cornetzi | reverse complement strand
GCGCATGTTTCCTGCGAATTTCCAGCGATGACCTGCCCGCATCGCTTTTCTGTATTTTTTAAACTCTTGCATTTTTTCGTATCGTGCGTTCAACACGGTAATGTCTAATTGAATCACGAGCTTCCATTCAGTCTCCACTTGATTCATCAATCCGATTTCCTCGAAGTATATTCCGGGAGTGTTCCGGAACGCCTCCCAGCGATATGTAGGTGTGTGTGCAGGTGATACTCCGTCCGTGAGCCTCCATGCAAGGAATACCCTGTAAGATAAGGATTCATATTACTTTCTTTGAATCCTTACCTTGCGGTACTGATTAGTTTAGCTCTAGATGAATTTTTTATTCAGTATGCTCTGACACGTAGCCTGCGACCGTGCATTCTCGCGTTTGTTGTAAATTGCTAGTTTTAAGTATGCGGTGCCTCCGATGTGAGAGTGTGTTCGTGCCTTCCAACTGCGATAACTGCTGGCGCGGTTATTGGATGCGGGTTGCACAGGATGTGC
>NW_017296745.1:0-611 GCF_001594075.2 Trachymyrmex cornetzi | reverse complement strand
CCTTCACGGCGCTTATTTTACTGGGATCTGGTCGTATTCCGTTTTCAGTTATAATATGTCCCAGATATATTATTTCCTTCCGCAAGAACTCGTACTTGTCGGATTGTAGCTTCAAATTATATTTTCGTAAACGTTGCATTACCTCGACAAGGCGTTTGTTATGTTCTTGTAGATTTGATCCATAAATGACTACGTGATCCAAGTATACCAGGCATCTCAAACCTTGTATTCCAGCTAATATAATATTCATTAGCCTTTGAAACGTTGCGGGTGCATTTTTTAGCCCGAATGGCATCCGGTTGTATTCATAGTGCCCCTGCGAGGTGGAGAAAGCCGTTTTACCCCTGTGTTCCTCGCTCATAGGGATCTAATGGTATCCAGCCGCTAGATCTAGAGTTGAAAAATACTTTGCGTTTCCCAACTGATCCAGAATGTCGGTGATATTTGGCAAGGGGAACGAGTCGCCTATCGTCAAGTCGTTAAGCTTCCGAAAATCTATCACGATTCGTAACTTTTTTTCCGGGGGTGTCGCCTTTCTTTGGAACGATCAGTAGCGGTGCGTTCCACTGACTTGAACTAGGTTGAATGATCTCGTCCCTCAACATTTTGTC
>NW_017296744.1:0-292 GCF_001594075.2 Trachymyrmex cornetzi | reverse complement strand
TGATACAAATATAAGCGGCTATGCCGCGCGCCGATAAAAAAAATATATTTATTGCGGGGGACAAGTGCCACCCCCCCCCCTGCATGGGCTATTAAGACTAAAAGACTAAAAGACTTCGCAATCGCATCACAGGCTATTAAGACTAAAAGACTAAAAGTCTTCGCAATCGCATCACAGTATTTATCATCCCCCCAGCACACAAGCTTGGGGGATACGTTATCACAGTGTTTTGCTCCTCCGGGATATCACAGAGGTGTCGTCAAAAAATAAAAGTCCCGGAGGAGCGCGCGCA
>NW_017296743.1:46158-46791 GCF_001594075.2 Trachymyrmex cornetzi | reverse complement strand
GCTGTTTACAGCGTACCGATGGCTGTTTATAGTGGTTTGATAGCAGTTCGGTATCGATTCGATCTCGGTTCGATATATCATTATGCGCGCTATTTTTATTAATGATATCATACACATCTCATGCTCTTGAAAAAATCTTAAATTACGCTAACAAAATAGCTGTAGTATTTTGATGAAATTGCAAATGTTGCATTATTTTTTGCAGGTGTTGTATCAAATTACATTGATGATGTTACCGCAAAACATGTTGTAACATGTTGAATATCCTTGAAAAAATTTCTTATATTACATTGACAAAGCAGTTATATATTTGCAAAAGTTGCATTTTTTCGCTGTATTAGATTACATTGATGTCATCACCGGATACGTTTAAAATCTTTTATTGTAAGGGGTGCACTTTTGCACGTGTTAAAAATGATGATGTCATCGCGAAACATATTGCAACATGTTGTATGCCCTTGAAAGAATTCTTGCATTACGCTGACAAAGTTGCATTGTCACTTGCAAATTTGCAGACGCTGCAATTTGCAATAATAGATTACATTGATGTCATCACCAGATGTGTCTAAAAAATCTTTCGTTACAAAATTGTTGGAGGGGATAAGATTTAAATAGAGAATGGTACAACGATAC
>NW_017296743.1:39914-44395 GCF_001594075.2 Trachymyrmex cornetzi | reverse complement strand
TAGAATCCCCATAGCCTTCCTACTTTATTTAAACTAATAAACCTGGCTAAAAAACCACTTAATTAATTATTCCATATTATTTCCAAATTATTTAAAGTCCATCTGAATTATTTAGAGTCAAAATTAATTATAATATTTAAAATATTTCCAAGAGGATGTTCCAATTAAAGCAAGATAACATTAAGTTACGTTAAAACCTACATAAGGACCTAAAACTTGACATGCGAAGTTATTTTTTACGTCATATCGAAAAAACATTTTCCAGAAAGTATTTTTAATTATTTCAGGCAGAATTAGCCATTTCGGAATTAATCCGAATTATTTAGAATTATTTAGAATTATTTAGAAGTGCTTAAACACTATTCACATCGCCCAGAAATTATTTAGGGTATATCCACACTCGCATCTCAAGATTTGGTAAATGGACTATTGTTTTGAATTATTTCGGTAAAAAGATTAATTATTTCATAAAAAACACATTATTTAGAGTCAGTATGAATTATTTCAGAATTATTTGAAGTCATAAGAATTATTTTTCACGTTTGGACAAGTTGCCGAAATTGTCCAACTCAAAAGTTCAATTATTCGCATTAATTATTAACAAAAAGCGAAAGTCCATAATTATTCTTTGTTCAGGAGGTCATCTCCGAATTATTTATCATATTATTAACCTTGTAAGGCCAGTGCGAATGAATTACCAGAAAAGTACTAGTTTCGGGAACACCGAACCGACCAGGGGAAACAGAACGCACCGTTTCTTCCTGGCCATCTTGGCAGTGGCGACAGCCATCTTGAAAATCAGTCACGAACAGGCAGCCGAACGGGACGGACGTCTTAACGAACGCGGCTCATAAAATTGCGTAATACGGTAAAATCGGTGCAAACCCGGTATCCTCGACATACCGCATCGTGTCCGAACGCAGATACGTTAACGCGAAACGCGAATTAGTGCGGAAAATCGCGAAATACGGAAATAATTCCGGTATAACCGTAGAAGTACGGAAATCGACGGAAATACGTCGTAAATCGTTTCAAAACGATAATAGCTCGTCTCCCGTAATATAAACGCGTACGGTAAACGCGAATTTAACGAGCATTTCATAGCGAAAGACGTTGTGCGTAGTGGATGATGCAACATCGCGTCATACCATAAAGCGGCCATCTTGAAAATCCGACAGCAAGTCGTGAGTGCGACGCGACGCGACAACGCAATAGAGTTAGAGAGAGCGAGAGAGTGTCGAATAAAGAGAAAATACGTGAGTGAATGAGAGAGTGAATGTCAAGGCCTATTAATTAATTATTGGTGTTGTGTTTTTAATAAATTCTATAATAGTGTTACACCATACGGCCGATTCTGATTTATTTGTGAAAATTACCACTCCTCACATTAAATATAAGCAATCACCGCGACTCAACGAGACATCACCTGAAGACACGATCATCTCTGCTCAACGACCAATCCGCGCGAAGAACGGAAGGAAGGCAACCAACCAGGGACTTCCGATAAGACAAAGGCCGATACCTTGGGACAACCGAGAGGACTTCCTTCTTTGTTGGAGGATAAACAGAGTGACGACCAAAATAGTAAGTCACCTTTGGTGATTTTGAATAAATTAATTAAATAAAATAATATAACAACAAGATTTTTTAAGAATAGAGGCATTATTCCGGTCACAACCTAACCTTGCAACCGAGTGCATTTTCCTACTCACACGTCACTTAACCTCAAAACTTGCAGACAGCAATACCAAGGATGACACCAGCAACAAGGAAAAAACCTTCGGAGGATCAGACCACCGAAAGGAACGACCAGCCAGTAGCAGAACCTGGTCATCTAAAAGAGGCATACTCGGAAAAACAACCAATCGACGAGCCGGGACAGTCAGCCCAGAAGCAGAATTAATTATTATAGTTCCAGTTATGTTAAGATTTTTATTATTTTATATGTAAAAGGTCTCGTCGTAACTAAGGTGAAAGTAATATTATTTCGTTATCTTTTCTTTGGGCAAAGCCAAAATTAATTATTTTTATAATTTTATGAAGTATATTAATAAAATATATGATTTAATTGACAATTTTAATAAAATATGATAACAATGAGAACCTGAAAAGGGAAAAAAGAATATATTAAATTAATGAGAAAATTTACTCAACCCACCTAGATATCCTAGAAGCAGCAATCCAATCTTATTCCAGTGAGGCAATCTGAAAAAGAAAACAGTTAATTAAAATAAATACTACAAGGTTAGAACAAACATAATTAAATACAAAATAGCCGAAAGGGCGAGAAATAAATAATGCTTACCATAGAATAAAGCACTGAGAATAGATTGGTGACCCTGAAAAGAAAACACAATTAATTAGATATAGAAAGGTAAGAAATTACAGAATTACAAAAAGATCATTTAATTTCAAA
The DNA here is from genome assembly GCF_001594075.2 of Trachymyrmex cornetzi. Taxonomy (NCBI): domain Eukaryota; kingdom Metazoa; phylum Arthropoda; class Insecta; order Hymenoptera; family Formicidae; genus Trachymyrmex; species Trachymyrmex cornetzi. Next base: position 41,979 of record NW_017296743.1, on the reverse strand, counting down.
AACAATAATTATTTCACGTTAGAGAAGTTACGCATATCGCGTATTAATTAATTTTATGTTGTATTGACAAACTCGAGCAATTGGAAGATAAATACCATAATATGGTGAAAATAGAGTCAAGGGCGAAAAGCCAATAATTAATTTGTATTACCAAGAGAAAGTTATGTAGGAGGCTGTTAAGAGCAATCCGATTGGTCGAAGTTAATATTTAGAAGCGTTAGATAAGATACGCGCAATCAAAAGCTCAATTTGCGAATTTCTTAAGTTTTAGAGTTTCTCATAATTATTTAGAGAAGAAAAGTCATTTTTGAAATTAATTCAACAAAGTCGAGTCATCGTAAAATTATTACACATTATTTCAGACATACACGAGTTATTAGAATCGATTGCAAGTCGTAAATTGATATTTTGAGAAAAAATCCTGAGATCTGAGAGAATTCAATAATTATTTCAGTAATAGTAAAGGTAAATAGAATTATTTGTGCATTAAAAGTAATTAAATACGAGTTAAAAATAAATTGCCCGAATTGGATAAGTCTGCGGACCAATCAGAATGACCTCACATATCAAGAACTTATATTTTGATAAAAAACTGATAAAAAGGATTAAAAACAATTATTTCATACATAGCACATTATTTTATAATTATTTAGGCTAATTTTACGTATGTAAGGCCGTATGAATGAATGAACTAGAAAGTAACTATAATTCGGGGATACCGAACCGACCGAGGGAACTTGTACACACCAGTTCTTCTTGGCCATCTTGGCAGTAGAGACAGCCATCTTGGCAGTCAGTCGTACTTGAGCAGCCGAACGGGACGGACGTTCAGACAACCCGTGACTCAAATATATTGCGTAATCGAGTAAAACCGCGTAAAACAAGGTGTCGCGAGATACACCACGTCGGTTTCGTACGCAGAAGTGATCGCGAAGCGCGAAACGTGCGAATTAACGCAAAATTCCGGAAAAATCCGAGATAACTGCGAAAACGCGGAAAACGACCATAAGTCGCCGTCGATCGTTTATAAAACGAATAAATATTCATCCTGTGAAACCATTACGCGTAATTAACGCGAGAAAATCGAGTTTTTATACTCGTAAGCTTTTGTGCGCAGTGGATGATGCAACATCACGCCACATTGTGAAGGCTGTCATCTTGTGCAACCGCCATTAGTGAGACGCGAGGCGACGTATCACGTGATCAGAAGTAGAAGTGAGATAGGAATAGCGTCGGGAAGTGTGAATGCGAGCGCGAGTGAGATAGATGAATGAGTTTATGACCTTTGAGTTTTAATGTTACTTTTATGAATAAAGTTTATACTGTGTTTACCAAAGTGCCGAATTAATTATTTCCGCAACAACCATTCATCATTAAACTGAGATATTACGCGACCACACACTACACCATCCACGACGAGTAGTTCCATGCCAAGCAGCCAATCAAAGTGAAGGAAGGAAGGAAGCCAATAGGACAACCTTCTCACTACAAGCGCTGGACGATGGAATAATTTCCAGAAAATCCATTTTCTCTGTTTTGTAGAAACAGAGTGGCGACCGTATAAGTAAGTCCCTTATGGCGACATTTATTCGAAATAATTAGAATTAGAGGTTTAAACGCGACCTTTATCAATAATAGACCAAAAATTCGGTTACAACCTAACCTTGCAACCGTGTGAATTTTCACCAAAACGTCAATAATTATAAAAACCCGTACACATTGCAGAAAATACCTAGAATTACTCTAGCGGAGAGGAAGCAGTTTCCTGAAGACGATCCACAACAAACTATAGGATTAACCGGGAGCGGAACCCGATACCTCCAAGGACAACCTGAATAAGGAGACATAAACGACGAACAAGATCCTGAATTATAGGATTATAACAAATTATTATTTTTTTTTATTAATCACGCTCGTTAATGTTAAAAATTAAAATGTAACGAGGCTTATTACGAGCTACAATCTAAAATAATCTAACATATCAATAAAACAATCTATATAGTTTCATTCATTACATGTATACTTAAAACAAAAGTTTGAATGCATACGCAAAAGTTTGAATTCA
>NW_017296743.1:39005-39440 GCF_001594075.2 Trachymyrmex cornetzi | reverse complement strand
AATTCAAAATATCAATAAAAATAATAGATAAATCAGAAATCTTACGACAATATATATAGAATGCAGTCCTCACAATCCCAATTTTTTTATTTCGATATCCTTCAACACTAAATACTGGTCAGAACATTCATAATTCAACTAATAAATTGAATTAAAAGAAATAAACTCAGTTAACAATATTGAAAAAATTTAACTTAGATGTACGTGTTGAACGTTTAAAGTTTAACTGAGAAATGTAACAGACCAAACAAAAACAGTGAGCGCTCTACATGTAACCTCAAGCCAGTTCACAATATTACAATTTCTTATCACGAATATCAAAAATTATGTTTGAATATGACTTATCTAATAACTCTGTATCCTTCATTAAATTCAAGCCTTTCTTCTGCTCTTTGATGTGAATCATTTCAGATATATTTCTTTTCCTATATCTTT
>NW_017296743.1:33804-38330 GCF_001594075.2 Trachymyrmex cornetzi | reverse complement strand
CTCCCGTTCCACTGTAAATTTGAGCCTCATATGTTGTTCATTAAAAACTTTTACAATTTTAGAAATTTTATCTTTAGGAGCAATCATAAACGAGTCATCCACATATCTGAAATATATCATATTTTCCAATTGTAACAATTTAAGTGCCCTAACCTCAAGATCCTCCATTACAATGTCAGCCAAGATCGGAGAAAGGGGGGAACCCATGGGTGTGCCAAACGTTTGCTTATATATAGTGTTATTAAAGTAAAAATAAGTTGATGTAAAAATAAACATAAATAAAAAATAAAAATAAATAAATATTAAAGGAAAAATAAGTTGATGAAGAATTTATAAAAGACATAGAGAGCATGACTAATGATAATAATTTATCTTTTGTTACACATATCAGAAATATAGTGATTCCGGAATTAAGTGATTTTTTACATAATAGTTTAGGTTTGAATTCTCACGATATCAAAATTAATAGTATGTTGAAATTCACAACCAATTGGTGTAAGAACAATGATGATATTATTTTTACCCGCGCTGATAAGGGCAATTCTACTGTGGCATTGGATAGAAGTTACTATAATGATAAAATTCAGGAGTTATTGAATGACACTGAAACCTATACTTTGGTTAAAAAGAATCCTGCTTTAAATTTAGAAAAAAGTCTCAATAATCTTTTAAAGAAATGGCACCAAAAAAATTACATTAATAATAGTCAATTATGGTGTCTGAGATCCAGTGATTCTCTTTTGCCTAAAGCCTATGCATTACCAAAAATCCATAAAGAGGGAATTCCGTTCAGGATTATCGTCTCTTCAGTTAATACAGCCTTATATCAATTAGCTAGTTTTTTACAAGACATTATTTCAAAAAGTATTCCTTCTGCCAGGAGCAAAGTAAAGAATAGTTTTGACCTTTTCAAAAGATTAAATGGATTTCAGATTGATGAAACGGAATGTCTGATTTCGTTGGACGTTGTGTCTCTTTTCACGAATATTCCTATAGAACTAGCGATAGAGGGAATTGAGAGAAGGTGGAATTCCATAGGGTGTTCCACGAACATCCCAAAGAAAGAGTTCTTGGAAGCGATTAAATTTGTTTTGACATCAACTTATTTTTCCTTTAATAACACTATATATAAGCAAACGTTTGGCACACCTATGGGTTCCCCCCTTTCTCCGATCTTGGCTGACATTGTAATGGAGGATCTTGAGGTTAGGGCACTTAAATTGTTACAATTGGAAGATTTGATATATTTCAGATATGTGGATGACTCGTTTATGATTGCTTCTAAAGATAAAATTTCTAAAATTGTAAAAGTTTTTAATGAACAACATATGAGGCTCAAATTTACAGTGGAACGGGAGGTTAATCATGAGCTTTGTTTTTTGGATTTATTGATTGTTAACAAAGATAACAAAATAGTTATCGACTGGTATCATAAGAAAACTTTCTCGGGTAGATATCTCTCTTTTTATTCCAATCATCCAACTTGTCATAAGATCGGAATGATATTCAGTCTTGTTGACAGAGCAATTTCATTATCGGATCCTATTTACTACAGTAAAAATCTGGAATTTGTAATAGAGGTCTTATTGGATAATGGATATCCATTAGATTTTATTTTCAAAAATATTAATAACAGAATTAGGACTTTAGCTCACAAAGATGTTATATGTGACAAAACTAACGATGATAAAGAATTGAGACAGCTCATGGTGATCCCTTATGTTAATTCTATTAGTAACAAGGTTTCAAAATCGATTAATAAAGCTAATTACATGATTGGTTACAGGTGTTTAAATAAATTGAATAGATTTATTAAAGTTCAAAAAGATAAGAATGAACAGGAAAATAATAATAATGTTATTTATAAAATTGATTGTAAGAATTGTGAAGCGTCATATGTTGGACAAACCAAGAGACAATTGAAAACGAGAATAAAAGAACATAAGAATAACTTTAAATTGGATCAATCTAAACATTCTGTTATTACTAATCATATGAATGAAAATAATCATGAATTTAATTGGGATGCTGTTAATATTTTAGATTTTGAGAGTAACTATAGGAAAAGAAATATATCTGAAATGATTCACATCAAAGAGCAGAAGAAAGGCTTGAATTTAATGAAGGATACAGAGTTATTAGATAAGTCATATTCAAACATAATTTTTGATATTCGTGATAAGAAATTGTAATATTGTGAACTGGCTTGAGGTTACATGTAGAGCGCTCACTGTTTTTGTTTGGTCTATTACATTTCTCAGTTAAACTTTAAACGTTCAACACGTACATCTAAGTTAAATTTTCTCAATATTGTTAACTGAGTTTATTTCTTTTAATTCAATTTATTAGTTGAATTATAAATGTTCTGACCAGTATTTAGTGTTGAAGGATATCGAAATATAAAAAAATTGGGATTGTAAGGACTGCATTCTATATATATTGTCGTAAGATTTCTGATTTATCTATTATTTTTATCGATATTTTGAATTTTATTATTTAATTGTTTATAGATTTTCTCATATGTGGTTAATTTTAACCTTTATTTTAATTTTCATTAATTGGATTTTTAATTTATAAATTTAGTTGATTTTTTTTAATTGTTCTACAGAATTTATATATCTTATCTTTATTTTGTACCTATTTATTTGATCTCATATATATAAGAATGTGTTTGATTAAATTGACAGAATATCATAGATTGCGGATTGTTCTTGCTATCTCAAGACAATATGAAGTTTTTGACACAAAGATTAAGGAATTTCTACCATTGTGTGCGCTTTGGGTGACCATGAGTCAGTTATTGGTTGACATAATTGAATTATTCTGACGATTGTGGTTTAATTGATGAATGACGATACCGTTAGTATGGAAAGTTATGTAGGCAAAATGTTTTGTATTATGTATAAAAAGAAAGAATTTTTTGACAATTATATTGAGTGAGTGGACCGTAGTATTTGAATGTTTCATAAAATTGTTATATACGGATTTATGTTAGACTAAAACACTGAAGAAGGCTTTGTAAGCCGAAACGTTTGTGTATGAATTCAAACTTTTGCGTATGCATTCAAACTTTTGTTTTAAGTATACGTGTAATGAATGAAACTATATAGATTGTTTTATTGATATGTTAGATTATTTAAGATTGTAGCTCGTAATAAGCCTTGTTACATTTTAAATTTTAAATATTATTTTTTTTATTAATACTTGATTATTTTATTACTTGTAAAGGTCTCGTCGTATAGAAGGCGTTGTAATATTTATTATAAGTTTCAAACTGATTATAAATCAGAAATTAATTATTTTCAACTATTTTAAGAAAAAAGAGTTATGTTTCATTATTTTAATAAAAAACAATTTTAATTGATATAACCTATAATGGGAAAAGATAAAAATATAATATACACTAAACAATTACTCAACCTACCTAATGATCCCACAATACAGCGAGCCAAGCATATTCCAGTAATCAATCTAAAACATGAAACAAATAATTAAAATAAGAAATACAAAGTAAAGATAAATTAAATTAAAGATAAAAAGAGATAATGGAATAAAATGAAAAATACTTACCGTAAAAATGATACTGAGAATACCTTGGTGACCCTGAAACAAAGATAGAATTAAATTAAATATATAAAAGGTAAGAATACAAAGATTAATAAAAGTTCACTTAATTGAGTTAAATACAATTATTTCGTTTAGTAGACGTTATGTTGTAACCGGATTTATGCCGTAATTTATTAAAATTCGGTGTTATTTATATTTTCTCAATTTAATTGGATAATAATCATCCGTTGTGACTTACTTCAACGGTCGACACTCTGTTTAACCTTAACAGAGAAGGTTTCTTTGTCCCTGAGTTTTTCCAGTTGTCGGCCGCAACGGTCAGAAGGTCGCTGATTGGCTAGCTTCCCTCCTTCCTTCGCTTTGATTGGCCGCTCGGATCAAGAATCCTCGTCGTGGATGTTTCAGCGTGATGTAGCGTGTCTTGACAATTTATTCGTGGATGGTGTTCGTAGAAATAATTAATTAGGCACTTGGATTAACACAGATTAAAATTTATTCATAAAATGAACATAAAACGATAAAAGGCCAAATCACTCATCCCGTTTCACTCACACTACATACACACTTCCTGACGCTATCTCTGTCTCCCTCTATCTCTATATAACGCGATATGTCGGCTCGCGTCGCACTAATGGATGATGCAATATGGTTTCATCCGATCTACGCGCTAGTTTCTATCTTCGCGATTTACGATCTACGCATTTGTCGCGTCTTCGCTATTTACGGTACGAATCCTTAAAGGATTTAACGAGAAACCGGTAAATTTTTTGCGTCTTACACTTCGCGCGTGAACCTTTTAGGTTACTACGGTAATTTCTTGAATTTCGCGATAACTTTGCCTTTACCCGGCTTTAAAATGAAAACGCATTATGGCTCCGGCACACCAGCGCGATGTTCGTCGCGCGCGACACGCGATATCCAATGAGTGTACAGCTTTACCGATGTTCTCATTCTAAAGG
>NW_017296743.1:31048-33791 GCF_001594075.2 Trachymyrmex cornetzi | reverse complement strand
AGGGTGATGTCCCATGCAGCGGATCGTGCGTAAGCGGATTCGCGAATCGCCAATCACAGAATCATTCTCTTAGATATGCTTGCGAAATTTGCGAATAGATCTAAGAGAATGATTCTGTGATTGGCGATACGCGAATCCGCTTACGCACGATCCGCTGCATGGGACATCAACCTTACACTGTCGCGATGCTGGTCGCTGGTTTTACTGAGAATTCACGTTTCCTTTATTCTATCGGTCGCGCGTTTGTTAATAGATCCGTCGTGTTCGACTACCTCGCAACGACTACTTTGTAAGATGGCTGTCGCCACTGCCAAGATGGCTAGAAGAACCTGTCTGTTCAAGTTCCCGCAGTACGTTCGGTTTCCCCGAATCTAGTAAATCTTTTAGTAACTTCATTCACATGGCCTTTACACTTATAAATTTAATACTAATGAACATAAAATAATGTGGTTGACATGAATTAATTGGCTTTGTGATGATTTATAAATTTTTACTTAAAATATGAGCTCTTGATACCTGAAGTAATTCTCATTGGTCCGTGGACTTGTCCAAAATCTGGAATTCTTACTTTTGACTTATTTTATATGTGAAATAATTCTATTACGCTGTACTATATTCAAATTTATTATTGAATTAAATCAGATATCAGGCCTTTGTCTCTAAAATATTAACATGCAACTTGGAATGCATCCGAATAATTGGTGGATGTTTTAAATAATCTGAAATGACTTTCTAATGACTCGACTTTATCCAAGTAATTCTGAAACTGACTTTATGAGTCCAAATAATTTTGTAATCTTTAGTAAACTTGTTTTCTGCCGTGAAATTGTTAAAACATCGCAAATTAATATCTTGACTGCGCGTGACTTGTCTACGCGTCTTAAAACTGTCTTTGTCCAATTGGAACTTGTTTTACGTTTCTTGTTTAAACATAGTTTCTGTAACTTGAATATTAATTATGAAATTTTGCATTTGAATCATTTAAATTGTTTATTTATCTATTTTGTTCCAATTACTCATTTTGCTTCTAGCAACTCAAAATTAATTAATATTTCTTATATGTAACATCTATGAAACGAAATAATTATTTTTAACTCAATTAAAAGAACTTTTATTAATATGTGTTTTCCTACCTACTATATGTTTAATTTAATTCTGTGTTTGTTTCAGGGTCACCAATATATTCTCAGTATCTCTTTTATGGTAAGTATTTTTCGTTTTTGTTACGTTATCTCTTTTCATCTTTAATTTAATTTGTTTCAACTTTGTATTTCTCTTTTTAATTATTTATTTTTCCTTTTTCAGGTTAATCTACTGGAATATTCTTGGCTCACTGTGTTGTGGGATTATTAGGTAGGTTGAGTAATTTATCATGTATCTTATATTTTTATCTCTTTTTTATAGATTATCTTACTTTAATTTATTTTTTATTAAAATTGCAACACGAAATTCTCTTTCTTTAAAATAATTTTAGAATAATTAATTTTTAGTTTATTAATAGTCTTGAATATAAAATAATTGTTATCACGCCTTCTATGCGAGGAGACCTTAACAGTATATATAAAATAATAATAAAACTTAAGTAATAATATAACATATTAATTTATTGTAGTTCTAAATCTTTGACTCCTGCTCATCGTCTATTTTCTCCTTGGTGTTGTCATCCTCGGAGGTGTCCCGCTCCCGGTTGATTGATATCTCGCTGTATATTATCCTCTGGGAATTGTTTCCTCTCAGTGAGGGTTATTCTAGGTATTTTCTGAAATGTTATACGGGTTTTTATAATTATTGGCGTGTTGGTGGAAAATTCCATGCGGTTGCATACTCCGCTCGAGTTTGCCCTTCTGTGTTAACAGCAAGGGTAAACTACCTCTTTTTCCTGTTAATCAGGTGAGGTTTTGGTGATTATTTGTATTGGTGCTTTAACATGCCTCTTCAGTTTTTTTTTCTGACTCATCTGTAGGTAAATCAGGTCTTTCCGTATATGACCTCCTCTCGATTGGTCTTATGGCCAATTTCTTCACCTCTGTATAAGTTGCCGATAACTTTATCCAGGAGATATCTTACAGAATCGGTTTTCTTCACCTTTGTAAAGTTGATTTCCGATAGATAAACTTATCCGCTACTTGAAGTAGCGGATATCTGGCAGATATTGATTTCAGTGCTCTTATATAACCTAAAAAATGACAAGATTATAAAATCGTTGTTGTTAAAACACAAACATGAATTTGTTAATCGAGGATATAAATATTTTTGAATCTGATGACGATGAAATTGTGGAAAGGAGACCTTATACATTAAGAAACAAACCGGACAATTTTCAAAAATGGGATGACGTAGAATTTTTTGAACGATTTCGTTTAAAAAAGAATACAGTGCTTAGATTACTGTATGCGATTGAAGATCAAATATTAATATTGTGGAATAAGTATGTATTCTGTTCGAATAATGAAGTTATTTTATAAAATAATATTATTATTTAACGAGTAGTTGATAATTCTTAATGTAATTTCAGATCAAGATTACTGACGCCTATGAACCAGTTATTGTTAACACTAAGATTTTATGCCACGGGCAATTTTCTGCGTGCCTGTGGTGATTTTAATGGCGTAAGCATTAGTACTGCTTCCCGAGTCGTTGCAAAAGTATCCATGGTCATTGCTTCTTTATCAAGAACAATGATTAAAATGCCTCAAAGTAATGAGGAAATTCGTACGACGCAACGAGCGTTTTATGACTGTGA
>NW_017296743.1:19685-30031 GCF_001594075.2 Trachymyrmex cornetzi | reverse complement strand
TTGGGAATTATTAGCTGTCGCATTTCGAGAGTCAGAGTGAGGGGAGTAATATTCGCTGCCGAGTAGAAGTGCATTTGAGTCGTCTTGGAGAGACTCGAGGGCCGAATCGCGCTCGTTCCTTTCGTCACGGGAGAGTCAATGACGGTTACCGAGTAGAGTAGAGCCGCGTAGAAACGCGCGGAGTAGTCACGTTGTCGAGTTTCGTCGGGTCGCGTAACGACGATTATTGTAATTGCGTTATCGTTTGGTGTCGCGTCGCGGAGACGCGCTTGCTAGAATTGTGCTGTCGCCTCGGAACGCGGATTGCCGCGTTGCCGAGTGAACTTCCGGTTGCGGTGTTACCGAGTAGAGTCCGTTTCCGGAATTCACGCTGTCGAGTAGAGTCGAGTCGCATCAAGGAGTTTGCTATAAACGCGTCGCACCATCGCGTGGCGTCGGCCGCGGGCCGGCGTTGCACGTCCGAGAGTCTGGTGGTACAGCGTGTACGGGTTCTGGCCGGCTGTCGAGGGGTGGGCGTTTGACACCGTCGGAAGATACCGCGGGGAAGGTCGGGGCTCGTGCTGTAGCGTATGACCGTCGTCCGGCGTGGATTAAGTTAGCGACTCTCTGTGCGAGTACCGAGAGTATTGAGCAGAGCGGAGGGGCGAAGCCCCGGAGAGTATTTGTAACTGTTTCACTGCTGTAATTTATCACATTTGCTTCATTACATTCTTTTCCAATATAATTGTTTTTATTATTACCTTTCGCGTGGTTTATTCTTGTGGCCTATCTCTCTCGCCCTCCGACAAATTTCCCACACCCCTTGTGACCCACCCCCTGCCGTCGCGAAACGTTACGGGCAAAAGTGAGGAGATTTCGAAAAAAGTGGCACGCTCTCTCGTGCCTGGCGCCCAACTTAGTAATAAGACTTACAATTCTGGCCGAAGAACCGCCTGGCTGTCGCAAAATTCTGCTACCGAGGGAGAGAAGATACTTTTGCGCTTTGAGTACCGAGAACACGCGACGAAGTTGTGCCGTTGCTCGCGAGTACGGTTACATGACATGCACAAATTTCCAAGAGTAATAGGATGCATCGATGGAACGCATATTAGAATACAATCTCCTGGTAAGTTAAAGCTATGAAATACGCCATACAGCACTGAAAGATTACAAAAATATTGTAAAGATCTTATACTGAAACATTTAATATTACGTGAAAGTTTGAAATATGTATACAATATTGTAGGAAGATTTAGAGTATTCATTTTAAATGACATGTATAATAAATATTTTCAGGAGGTGAACACGCAGAAGAGTTTCGAAATCGAAAAGGATACTTTTCTCTTAATACCCAAGTTGTATGTGATCATAACATGAAAATTACAGACATTGTGTATAGATGGACGGGTTCGGTCCATGATGCAACAATTTTTCAACATTGCCGACTGCATCAAAGATTAGAGGAAGGTGATTTTCAGTTGGGAATATTACTTGGCGATAGTGGATATCCAATCAAGAAATATCTTCTCACTCCTCTTTTGCATCCAACTACTGCAGCGGAAAATAAGTACAATAATGCTCACATACGAACGAGAAATATCGTTGAACGAGTATTTGGAGTTTGGAAACGTCGATTTCCTGTATTAAGTTTAGGTATGAGACTCAAAATACAGACTGTGCAAGACATCATCGTAGCTACAGCAGTTCTACATAATATTGCCAGAGATCAAAATGAAGAAGAACCTCCTGAATGTATAAATATTCCTGATGACATTGAAGTTGGTAATGAGAATCAAATAGATGTTCAAATAGGAGACAATAATGTCAGACAAGCACTCATTCATGAGTATTTCTCGAGGTAAGTTTAATAACGAATTTAACGAATACATAAAATCTTTATATTTAAAACTACAAATATATTATAATTTTTATGTTATCATTTTTCGCATATCACAACTTCTTTGGCACTTTACAGAAACTTGTAACATATATTTTTTTAGATTACGGAATTAGAACCTGCCTCGGTTACTCTACATGATGCAACATGAAGTTATGTATGACTGGAAATAAAAAATGTCAGTTTAATAAATCTACTAATCTAAAAATTGTATATTATACGAATTATATCACCGAAAAATATACACTTACTAATGAATATCAATAACATTCGCCTCTAGTTTCTGTAATGTCAGTCTTTTAATTTGCGTATCCAACTTTAAATTTTCGATTGTCAGTTCGGCGATATCTGATTCACCTTTCATTTCTTGTAACAAAAGTTGTTTTTGCAACACCAATATTTCGTTTTTCAAGTGCATGTCTTGTGTAATTTCAGATGGTTTGGATCGTTTATTTTTAAAAATAAACTTATCATCAGTTCCTATAATGATTAATTACGGTTAAAAACATTTTTTTTTAATAGTTTCTAATATTTTATACCTCTTTGTATCTTCTTGTTAATAGAATCCACAGCATCGATTTTTCTTTTAATCTGAGTTTCTTTGGTATTCACTGATTTTTCTATAGAAACACAATACTTTTCTTAATACTAAAATTATATGTGCAAAATAAAAATAAAATTTTTACCTGGATTTATTGATGCTGCATTGGATACTTCCATATCTTCTGTTCTTGTCAAAAACAGGGAAAGACCTGTATAAAAAGATTAAAGTAAAATTCACATATTATATTCCAAATCAATGTTAATGTTTTTCAATACTAACTATCGTCTCTGTTGTCTACGAATTCGAGTTCTCCTTCTATAATACAAGATGCTGGCTCTAAAAGAAAATATAATATGAAAAAATTTGACTATTCACAATTAAACATTTATTAACAACATTATATATTATTAACCATTTTCTTTTTCTACATCATACTGTAATTGTGTCGTCCATTGTCTTAAATCACTTGTACCTATCCTGAAAGAAAATTACATATTAATAACGTGACATGTTTCATTCGTGTACTATGATGTAGCAATTAATTATACATACTTTGAGTCATTATCAAATCTAGATTTGAGGCCCACTATGGTATTGAGTGTTAATAACAATAATTTTTCCTCGCTGGGAGTCAAAGTTACTGTGCATTGCCCACCACCAGTTTTTGTTTGTTCACTCTTGAGTAACGAGCATTTCTTGCGAATATGTTTTTTTATTGTATCATATTTGGAACGAATTGTTTTTGTGGAGCGGGGAAAATTTCCCGAAGCAGCATTGAATTCATTGCTAATTTTTTCCCAAGCTTCATTTTTATCCTTTCATGTAGTAGCATCCGTTCTTTTATTTTCGAAAACATGTTTATATTTTAATGTTACATCGATTAATAAATCTATTTCACTCTTTGTAAAATTTGCTCCTCTTTTCTCTTTCTCCATTGAGCTGTACAATAGTTTTATTCACACTTTCACACTGTTTAACTGAAAATGAGCTAAAATGTTTTCCCAAATATAACCTTATTTTAGAGAAAATTGATGGTCGGTCATAACTCGAAAAAGAATACGTTGCGACAAGTCTGGTAATTTATAGTAAAATTCTAGTACATTTTGTTTCGAAAGTTTGTGGTATGAAAAATAGCTATCTGTTAGATGCGTAACCAGAGGTTTCAGTGATGAAAGCGAATTTAAAGTTATCTGATGGATATCTTTATCTAGAAGACAGCTATCGGGAGATATGAAGAAATCGGGCATAAGCCTATTTTCCGTTCTGTTGATTATTTGGTAATCTATTATTGTCGGCTTTGTTGAACTTTTACCAGGATATGTATAATTGAGGTTGTAGCGTTCCTCTGTTTCTTCTTCTTGCTGTAGTTTCGCCTTCTTTATCGATCCGTATGGTCTTCCTGGTTTCTTCTGTGATATTTTCCTCTCTTGTCTGCCATTTTTTCTTTTACAATCTTGTCAAGCATTTTTCCGGTTAAGCGGTGTAGTGGTATTTGTACTTCTTTGTTGTTTGTTGTATCTATTTCAGCTATAAGCTTGCCGTTGTCGTCTCGTATCTCCGTCGTGTGGTATGCTTTTTTGTAAATTCCGGACGATACTTGAAATTTGGCGATTGCCTCTTCTAACTCATTGTCATATGGTTTGACCGACGACTGTATTGGTCACGTAAGTTGTTTCGCGATATCTTCCATTTCTTCTATTCGCCTCATGCGATGTTTCATTATTTCTCGATCTCTTACTCGGCTCATTATTAATTCACGTAGCTCTTCTTTTGTTTTGCACAACTCTTCTTCCGTTTTGTACGTTTGAATGTCTTGGCTTGTTGACATCTTTACGTCTATCGACACACGAGGTGCTTACGACGAATCGTCGGATTTCTAATCCGACCGAACAGTGGTACTCAATGCATTTCAAAAAAACTCCCTAGCCTAATCGGATTCTTATGACTGTCTTAAAGGGGTGGTACCCAGTTGGATACGGCTCAATTGGATACGAGCCACTCACAGCGCTTGAGACTACAAAGCTCCTAAGCACCGGTCGCTGTGATTGGTGGTGTCCAATCGAACCGTGGTCAATCGGGATCATCCCTCTTAAAGTAATCGGATTGAGAACGGATCGTGAGAAGAGACGGATTGTGAATATTTGTGAAGAGCAATTTTGCGAATTTGCAGAGTGCATAAAGACATAGAGGTACGTACGTTAATTATTATTCTAATAATTATTGTGTACTTTATTCTGAAAAAATGTATATCAATAATGGAAATATATACAGATTAGTAAAAGAATTCAGGAAAAGCAAATGTAACCTCACTTTATTAAGTTTTTATAATTTAAAACAAAAACGCAGTTCAAGGCTTTTTTCGAGCAATAATTTTATTCAATATTTAGTTCATCTTAATACTATGTTCAATTCTATTTGGTTGTACAAACCACGCAATTTATTACAACCATTCACAAATCAGGAATCTAATAACTACCATTTACAAACGTTTCAGCTTACAAAGCCTTCTTCAGTGTACTTTACCCTAAACTCATACTGATTTATTTTTCAAATGAAATATCTAATAATTTGTAGTCAATTTCTTATTATAGCCCTATCAAAAATACTTATTAACAATCATTCTTAGGATTAAACTTTCTATAAACTATAAGCAACTTTCAACAGGTTCTGTGTTTTTCGTCAAACCTCCAATGTCACGCTCCAATTTTTTTATATTATACAATTAGATCGTCATATATGAACTGGCCTCGTGGTTATTCAAATCGCATGTCTCAAAGAGAGTTCCATAAACACCATCACAATGCATCTTGTCTCATACAATTCACTTAGCCGCAATTATCGTCATAAAAACTTCTATTAATTAAAAAACAAACCAACTAAATTTACAAACCTTGACAATTTATTTTTGAAATCAAAAATTTAACTTAAGGTTACTCACAAAAAATATATATTTAAATTTACTTACGGTAGAGTAGATAAAACGTTTAATGTACGAACAACAACGTGTTAGTCAAGACAAAAGCAGTACTATTCTCAAATTACATGAACTATCCGAAATGATCATCAGAATTGTGTAAAAATCTCAAATGTTAAACGATTGAAACGATCTTCTAATTGTATGTAATGCTCGAATGTGCTAGTCGTTCAACGACTGTAGAACAATGACAACGACAATAAATAACGGCACGTGCCTAACCAATAACCCCGAGTCAGTTCAAAATTTTTTAATTTTTCTTATCACGCATATAATCGAGTATGTTCGAATACGCTTTGTCCAATAGTTCCGTATCCTTCATTAGATTTAAACCTTTTGTCTGCTCTTTTATATGGATCATTTCAGATATATTTCTTTTTTTATAATTTTTTTCAAAATCCAAAATATTGACCCCATCCCAATTAAATTCATGATTAGTTTCATTAGCATGTTTTGTAATAACCGAATGTTTTGATTGATCTAACTTAAAATTATTTCTATGTTCCTTTAATCTCGTTTTTAACTGTCTCTTGGTTTGTCCAACATACGAAGCCTCACAGTTTTTACAATCAATTTTGTAAATGACGTTATTATTATTTTCAAGTCTATTCTTATCTTGTTGAGCCTTAATAAATCTATTTAAATTATTAATACACCTGTAACCAATCATGTAGTTGGCTTTGTTAATAGATCTTTTAACTTTTTCATTCACGGATTTAACATATGGAACGACCATGAGTTGTCTCAACCCATGGTCATCATTACTAATATCTTTCGACACGTCTTTCTGAGCTAAATTTTTAATTCTGTTATTAATATTTTTAAAGATGAAATCCAAAGGATACCCATTATCCAATAAAATTTTGATGATGAATTCTAGATTTTTATTGTAATAGATCGGGTCCGATAACAATATCACTCTATCTAATAAACTATAAATTACTCCGATTTTGTGACAATTAGGATGATTTGAAAGGAACGATAGGTATCTACCTGAAAAAGTCTTTTTGTGGAACCAATCTATTACTAATGTGTTGTTGTCATTAGTAATCCTTAAATCTAAAAAGCTCAGCTCATGGCAAACCTCATATTCAACTGTAAATTTAAGTCTCACATGTTGTTCATTAAACGCTTTTACTAACTGCGGAACTTTTTCTGTTGGGACAATCAAAAACGAGTCATCAACATATCTGAAATATGGTAGATCCTGTAGTTGTAATGAATTAAGAGCTTTAACTTCTATGTCTTCCATCACTATGTCGGCTATGATGGGGGAAAGAGGGGAACCCATAGGAGTGCCAAATGTTTGTTTATAGATGGTCTCATTGAAAGTAAAATAGGTTGACGTCAAAATAAATTTAATTACATCTAAAAATTCTTTTTTTGGAATATTCGTGGCACCCTCTATGGAACTCCATCTTCTCTCCAAACCCTCAATAGCAAGTTCTATTGGAATATTCGTGAAAAGTGATTTTACATCCAACGAAATCATACTTTCATTCGTGTTAACATGTAATTCCTTCAGTCTTTCAAAAAGTTCGAAACTGTTCTTTATATTACTCCTTGCAGAAGGAATATTTTTTGAGATAATATTCTGCAAGAATCTAGTAAGCTGGTATAATGCTGTGTTTTTAAAAAAATTGGAGCGTGACATTGGAGGTTTGACGAAAAACACAGAACCTGTTGAAAGTTGCTTATAGTTTATAGAAAGTTTAATCCTAAGAATGATTGTTAATAAGTATTTTTGATAGGGCTATAATAAGAAATTGACTACAAATTATTAGATATTTCATTTGAAAAATAAATCAGTATGAGTTTAGGGTAAAGTACACTGAAGAAGGCTTTGTAAGCTGAAACGTTTGTAAATGGTAGTTATTAGATTCCTGATTTGTGAATGGTTGTAATAAATTGCGTGGTTTGTACAACCAAATAGAATTGAACATAGTATTAAGATGAACTAAATATTGAATAAAATTATTGCTCGAAAAAAGCCTTGAACTACGTTTTTGTTTTAAGTTAGACGAGCGTTTTAACATTATTGTTTTATAATTTAATTAAAATGTATATTTTTGTAGAATTATAAGATTTGCCATTATTTTAAAATGGATGCGAATGAGAACAGATCTCTCGAGCAAAATCTTTCTGGTAGGTGTAATATAAAAATAGGATGCCTTCCAACGACACAGATGTGACACAATGAATTATTACATTCTTGTTCGTCAATTTAAACAAAGATGAAATGGTCATTGTTTTACTTATATCGCTTGTTGAAAGGCACCCATGTTCTCTATGAGAGAACGTTAAGTGATATATATTTTTAGCTTTTTTAGTAATTGTCTACATATGTTTGGAATAAGAAACATATTTTTATATTATTTCAATGAGAATAGTTTCCACAGAAAACAGATTTTACTGGACTGCAGAAACCACAAAATTATTAATACATGAAGTTAGTGACTATGTATCGTTAATAAATAAAAAGAATTACATGCAGAAAAGAGTGTGGAAGCACATAGCCAGTAATTTCCATGAAAAAGGGTACAACATCACTGATGAGCAATGTTCAACAAAATGGAAGAATTTAAAACGAAAATATAAGCATGTACGAGACAATAATAATGAAACTTGTCGTGCTGCACAAACTTGGGAATATTTCGACATGATTGATGAATTCTTACATACTAGACCTGAATATTACCTGTCTCAGTTACTTCCAGCACTCACGGATTTCGAGTGAGAGAAAGAAGTCCTTGTACAGACTATGAGGAACGTAATGATGAAAATGATCCTGCAGTATCAAATACTTCTTATGGCGTTATAAGCAATGTGAGGAAACGCCAAAAACGCGGTTCATCCGCATTATTGGAAGAATTATATAAACAAAGAGAAGATCATCATAAAAAGAACATAGAAATGCAAGAGAAATTTTTAACATTGTTTGCAAACTATATGAAAAATGGTAAAAAGGAGTAAGAAGAAGAGCACAAAAAAATAATGTGATATTTTTTCTTGCAATAACTTTCTTATAAAAAGTTTTTTATTAATATATTTATTATATATGTTATAAAGCATTTCGGTATTTAGATATTGAGTATATAAATATATATTGTCAAATTGGAAAATCATTAAACTTTTTTTTTACGAAATTGAGACATCCATTTAAAAAATCGTTGATTGTCAAAAGTTATTATTTGTTTCGCAGGGAATTGGAAATTTTGAAATTCTAGATTTTCTAATTCAGCCGAGAATATAAAGATTTGCGTTAAATTGAATTATTTTACATTATTAACGTTTATTTTGATGTCTCATGCGTTTTATATACGTAATACAATTTTGTTTTGTAATTCATATTTTGAATAGAGATAGAGAGAAAGACTGATTTTAATTCCAAAGATTTAAATGAAAATGTGTTGTTGAAGTATTTAGCATTTATGTATGGTAAAAGAAACAAATGTTATGTATTCAAGAGTATGAAGATTTATGTTAAATAGATTATTTTTATTCAAACTCTCTATAAGATGTAAAACTGAATGATGTGAACATTGCCACAAATTCCTGTATATATATTAATAAATTTCATTTTGTGATCACAAATTCCTTGCAATAACATGGAATGAAAACCTTTTCGATTGATATAACTATCAGAGTATTCAGTAGGAGCACTAATGGGAATGTGGCATCCATCAATGACACTCACTACACCAAGGAAATCATTCATAGCAGCAAATTCTTGTTGGATATTTCGTAATTCATGAACCTCTGGCCATTTGATGTAATTTTGTACATGTTCCTGTAATACGTATGCCATATTAAAGACAGTCCTCCATATAGTATCTTTTGTTGTACCAAATCGATCTGCAATAGATCTAAAAAAGACAAAAGTCTAATATAACATATGATTTTAAATTAATATTTATTGACCGTTATTTCAAACATTTTACATTGGTCGCGTTCAGCAGACTCAACTGTTGTGGAGCAGATCCGTAAGCGCTCGCTGTTATTGATGTATTCTTCTAGATCATCCAATAGCAGCGAGCGCTCACGGATCCGCTCCACAACAGTTGAGTCTGCTGAACGCGACCATTAATTAATTTATTATGTGCTACTAATCTAAAAGATTTATTATTAGGATTTATTATATGCTACTAATCTAAAAGAGGAGCATTACAAATAAAATATTGATATTTTTATTACTAACCTGTAAACTTCTTAATTACCAAGAATCCAAAGTGTTATAGCAATTTGTTTAGCTACTGGCAATTTAGGCGAATTATGCCTTTCAATTATGGCTGGTCCAAGATCTTGCATTAAGTGCTCAAACGTAGTTCTGGTAATACGAAAATGTGATTTAAAATCTACACAACAGGAAAAAATATAAAAATAGTGTAGAAAGTTTCACAATTGCACAAACATGTGTACATACAGTGATGGAAGAAAATATATTTATTTGATATATTAAATAAACATTTTATTTGATTGTTGTACCCATCTATTCAATTGTGACGTGTAATAAACTGTATAAATGTATCAAATGTTTATCTTAATTTTCAAATGTCCTTATGCATTACAATTTACTATTCTTTTAGTAATTCTCACATATTCGTATATTCAGTATTACAACTGTTATTAAATTTTTAATAATATACAAGATTTGTATTTTATGAGAAACATTTAAAACGCGTTTACAATAATGTTAGAACTCTGGGCTTTGAAATTCTCAAAATCCTACCAGTACAGTAAATCGACCAGTACAGTAGCGCATAGAACTAATTAATCAGAATAAAAAGAGCAAAGATCTCTTTATCATGATTAATTAATTTAATTTAATGCTATTCGTCACCGAATAGTATTTTTTAACCCGGTCCAGCAATGCTAACATCGTTGTAAGTATGTATATTATGAATATAGACTTATATGCAGTGACTATTTTGTTCTGTGTAAATAGCATTTTA
>NW_017296743.1:9327-18275 GCF_001594075.2 Trachymyrmex cornetzi | reverse complement strand
TGCTGACACCTCAAAATGGTACAGGACTTTTTGATTCAGTATAGGCTGTTCTACCCACGTATGACAAAAAATGCGGTAGTCGCCAAACACCCTGTATAAAATTTTAACAAATAATGTATAAAAATGTTATCATTACCTGTGACAGAATATAGAAGGACAATATTCTCATAATAATTATTAATTTTTAAATGTGGTTCTCTGACACGGAACATTTGCCAATCGTCATCTTCATCGTCCTCATTATTAAAGAAAATATTCCATAAGAGAAATATATTCATATTTATATGTTTCCTATGTAAATTAATAATTTATGTAGATATATAATAAAATATAAAAAGATTGTTATTATAATATTTAGTTCAAATTGACGAAAAACGATACAAATAACATTTTGAACTAATCTAACAAATAAGGCTTTAACAATTTTCTGTAAAATATAATAATAAATAATATATAATTATATCATTAGTACTCTTTCAATTACAATTAAAACTTAATAAAGTGAGGTTATATTTGCTTTTCCAGAATTCTTTTACTAATCTGTATATATTTCCATTATTGATATACATTTTTTCAGAATAAAGTACACAATAATTATTAGAATAATAATTAACGTACGTACCTCTATGTCTTTATGCACTCTGCAAATTCGCAAAATTGCTGGTGCTTAGGAGCTTTGTAGTCTCAAGCGCTGTGAGTGGCTCGTATCCAATTGAGCCGTATCCAACTGGGTACCACCCCTTTAAGACAGTCATAAGAATCCAGTTAGGCTAGGGAGTTTTTTTGAAATGCATTGAGTACCACTGTTCGGTCGGATTAGAAATCCGACGATTCGTCGTAAGCACCCACACTCGATGTTTGTGGTCTTAAGGCCCGTCTACAATACACAGAGGAAGAAGTAATAGTAAGAAATTGACCAATCACAGTCGAATGTGAGAAGAATAATCGACTGTGATTGGTCAATTTCTTACTCTTACTTTTTACTCCGTGTATTGTAGACGACGCCTTATGTTTGGCTAGCGACTGGCTGTCGCTAAACTGCACGATTGGCTTCGCGTCGCGTATTGCGGCGGCGCTACTCTCGCCTAGTAACTTTCGCGCGAGCGGTAATATTTGTTCGCTCGACACTTTATTAAATTTATTTTTACTTCTATGGTTATTATTCTTATTTATCGTGTTGTTGCAGTATCTTGTGGTGAATATTTGTGTTTTCACACCATTTTTATTTTTCTGAGCCTTATTTATTTCTATTAATTCTCGTTGTTGAAATTTTATTCGCTTTTTGTCATCTATCACGAGGTTATTTTCAGGTTTATTTGCGGATTGCCACTGGTATAAATTTTGTGTTTTGTGACCATCTCTATTAATTATATTTTTTCTATTTATTTCAGGTGAATCACTGCGCTCCGTTTCCAGCTCTTCGTTGTTATTTATTCCGTCTGCTGACGTCGAAGATACTCTTGGATTGGATTTTTCTTGCGACTGGACTTTCTCTTCGTATGTAGTTTCTTTCTTTTGATTTATTGAATCTTGTAACCTGATGATTAATTTGTCTATTCGCTCCCTAGTAATTATGTTTTTTGGAATAGATGCTGCTCTCAATATATTTATTTGCTGTTTGCCCTCGGATGATGTGTTGTCGGATTCTCCGCTCGAATTCTTCCTTCTGGAAAGCCTTCTTCTTCTTGGGTGATTTTCTTGACTGCTACTGCTTGAATCGTTCGCTCGCTTATAATGAGGTTCTCTATGTGGCTTCAGCTGCCGTGAGTTAAAAACTCCTATTATATTTCCATCTAGATTTTCTATCATAAATGCGTTTGGCTTAATAATATCGGGAACTCTATAAGGTCCATCGTATACAAGGTGTATTTTACGCGCTTCACGTTTGTGAGCGTCTGATCTACGATGTAATCTTAACCAAACTAAATCTCCAATATTATATTGTAATGCGCATCGGTGTTTATTAAATTGAGCTTTTCGTTTATTTGCGCAATTAATTAATTGTTGTTTCGCTTTCCTTATTCTACGTACTCGCGATTCGTTTTCCTCATGCAACGGTAATAAAATTGGATTTATTTCTACGTTTAATTCTTCGTCAAAATGTAATTGATCTGGTGCAAAACCTGTACTTGCATGCACAGTTGAATTTATTACCCGCTCTAATCTAAATATTATTCTGTTCCAGCTGGTTTGATCATGGCTGGCGTATGTACGAATTATTCTACCGATCTCCCTCATGACTCGTTCTACCGGGTTGGATTAAGAATTGTAAGGAGTTGTTTTACAGATAGAAAACTCATGTTGTGTTCTGTAAAGTCCGTCCATCGTCTTGTCAAGAATTGTCCCGCGTTATCTGTCAGGATTTCTCTAGGCATTCCCATATTTGGAAAGTAGTCTTCTTCAAGGACTTGCGTTATCGTATCGAGCTGTTGATTTTGCATGGGATATAAGGTAACGTATTTGGAGAATTGGTTCATTAAAACCAAAATATATTTTAACTGTTCTTCTGTTTCAGGTAACGGTCCATAAATATCTAATGATACGGTCTCGTGTGGTCTGTCTGGTAAGTCATAGTATTGTTCACCTACCGTTGGTTTTGTATAATATTTTGTTCGTTGACATATTTTACATGATGCTACGACATCTCTGGTAAGTTTATTTTATTAATTTGAAAAAAGGTTTTCACGAAAGCTAAAGTTTTATCTGTACCAAAATGTAATAAATATTTGTGTACTTTTTTAATTAATTTCCAGACAATATCATCTGGAATGTAAACTCTGTCTGAACCGTCTGGTTGTCTTATTCTAACCAGATTGTCTCTAACATATGTGTCCTCAGGATATCTTTCTAAATGTTCTTCAACTAATGGACAATTATTCTGGCCTTCAATTATTAAATCGACCCATCTATTTGTGTCGTCTCCGTCTTCCGGATTTTCTATTAAGTTTACTTTACGTGAACCTATATCTTCGATTGCTAGTTGCTCATTATTATAACCGTATTTTAATTCTTTATTCGCGTTTTTATTACGTCGCGTTTTATATTCGTCTATGACATATATCATTTACTTCTAAAACTTCATCTTCCCTATCATCAGCGTATTGTTTCGTTCCGCGTTTTCTGGTATGTACTTGATCGTCTGAACCATAAATTACTTCCTGTTCGAATGTAACATTACGAGGCCTTTTCTCGTTTGCGAGTTTACACGTTTTTTTCGGAATTTCTACTTGCAATGCGTTATCGTTTGTTAAGCGATCTTTTGATGCTATTCGTTCCCGCTTCGAAATTTGTTTGTCACGAATTACGTTGCTCCTATCTTTATCGTATTTATCATTTTTATCATTTGTATGTTTATATTCACTCGAACTAATTTTATACATGCAATTGTTAATATCATGCAGTAAATCATCTATTATATTAGAACTGTCACTTTCTTCTGGAATTTTTTCAAATTTTGTTGGCGTACTAACCTTCGCTATCTGTTTATCTATTCTATTGTTACCGTTTTTGTTATATCTGCGTGATAATTCATCCGCTATCATATTTGTTTTACCCGGGATATGTTTTATTTCTAAATCGAATTCCTGTAGAAATGCATACCAGCGTGCTATTCGGCTGTTGTTTTGTACACATGTGCTCAAGAATGTTAATGCCCGGTAATCTGTATTTATTCTAACGTGTCTTCCTAACAAAAGTGTGTTCCACTTCATTAATGCAAAAACTAATGCAAGACACTCCAATTCAGTAACGGTGTAATTTAATTCTGCCCCTTTTAGGCTTCTACTCGCGTAACCTATTGTAAACGTACGCTCGTCATTATCGCTATATTGATATAATCTAGCTCCTAATCCTGTTTTGGATGCATCTGTGGTTATAACGAATTTTAAATTTGATTGCAGCAGGAATAAGTTTGACGCTTCTTGGAATTTTTTTTTAATTTCTATGAAAGCTTTTTGCTGTTTATCCGTCCAAGTGTATTTAACGCCTTTACGAAGTAAGTATTCTAGCGGTCTGGTAAGTCTGGCTAAATATTTTATGAAACGTCTGTCCCAATTTATTAAACCTAAGAAAGCTTGTAATTGCCTTTTGTTTGTAGGTCGTGGGAAATTTATTACGTTCCTAACCGTCTCCCAATTCATTTCCGCCTTAAGTTCTGAGAACTTGTGTCCTAAGAAAGTAATCTCAGGTTTTATGAATTCGCATTTTTCGCGATTTAATCTGAATCCTGCCTGTTTGAGTTTTGTGAAAACAAATTCAATGTGAGCTATATGTTCTTCTAAACTGTTTGATGAAATTAGAATATCATCTAAATAGACTATTACAAAGTCTGAACAATCTTTACCTAAAGCTAAATCCATGGCTCCAGTGAAACTGGCTCCTGCAGTCTTTAAATCAAATGGCATAAGTTCGAATACGTATGTCTGATTGTTGAATAAAAATCCCGTATATTTCTTTGACTTTTCTCTTAATGGTATTTGCCAAAATGCATTGTTCACATCAATAGTTGTGTGATATTTTTTTCGTCCTAAGCGCCTAAATATCTCTACCGTGGGTGGTTGTGCGTGGTCATTGGACATTTTTTTGTTTATTTCTCGCGCATTTAAGCATAAACGTATTAACCCATTCTTTTTTACTACTACTACGAGTAGATTGATATAAGGTGTTGCCGCTTTTTTTATTATGCCTGAAGCTTCGAGTTCATTTATATAATCGCGTACTTTTTCAAAGTGTTTCGCAGGAATGGCATATGTCTTTCGTTTATACGGCGTATATCCTTCGGCGTTTATCCTTCGCCATAATTATTTCATGTTTGTAATGGTTTATTTTCCCTATTTCATCTACGAATAATTCCGCGTTTTCTTCTATTATTTTATTCAAGCAATCTTCCGCTTGTTCACATGTAATTGCATTAACGGCGTTTATTATGGGATTTGGTTCAAAGTTTATATCTATATTATCACCACATGACATTGTCATTTTTTGCTTTATCAGGAAATCTATACCTAGTATTAGTTTGTAAACCATTTTTTTTACTATTAGAAAATCATGTGTGAAGGTTTGAATTTAAGAAGCTTTGTATTTAAATTCTATGTTTATTTTATTATTAATTAGCATTCCTCTTTCGGAAAATACTCCTCTTAAAACGAATTTCTTTATTGGAATTATATCCATCTTTTGTTGTGTATCTACTAATTTATCGTACACTTGTTTTGTAAGTACACTTACTTGTGCTCCTGTATCTACCAATGCGTTAATTGAAAATTTATCAAAATCTATCTTGACCATTGGTGAATCTATCATAAAATCGCGTCTATGTTGTTCGGCGTAAATATCGTTTTCTAACTCGCGAATCATTTCTTTGTGACGCATAATATTTAAATTTATTGTTTTATTACGGCTATTTCCATTTAACGACTCTAAACTTGAGTCTGAGCTGTAACTTCTTTATCGCGCTTTAACTGAATTTAGCTCCCTATCTTTCGCGTATATATTTACTGGATTTCTATATTTATTTGGCTTGTATGGTACGATTTGCTTTTTGCTATCCGACGCAAAAGTATCTAAACTTTCGATTGAAATGTCCCTAGCTTTGTTTGGATTAAATTGTCCGCTATACGGGTATCGAAATTGGATTGGTTTATGCCTCTTCTACAATAGAGTCGCAAGTAGTAAGCCGTAAGAAATTGGCCAATCACAGTTAAATGTGAGAAGAATAATCGACTATGATTGGTTAATTTCTTACGGCTTACCTCTTACGACTCTATTGTAGAACAGGCCTTAGTCTGAATATGTTGTACATTTCCGCTTTGTTCTCGCGTTTTATTATAATTGTTTGCGCTCTGCCTTTCCGTTGGCATTATTGCTTTTGGAATATGTTTTGTTTCGGCTCTATATGGCGCTTGTCGTGTACCATAATTCGGTTTTTGAAATCTTTGAGCATTAAATCTGTCTCTATTAAACCTATTTTGATTAAATCTATTCGGTTTACTATATATCCTTTTATTTCCGAATCTATCGTTCGCGTTATTAAACATCTGATTGGCGTTTCGCGTATTGTCCTGTTGAATGGTTTGTTTTTGCGTGCTGCGTTCTCAAGGTCTTTCGCGTTTTTACGTTCACCTTCGATTATCTCAAGCAATTGTATGAGATCTTTGAAATTACTCACCGTGGTTGGTCTTATCTCACGAGCTACTTCACTATGGTAGTGTTTTTTAAGTGCCGATGAAGCCGGGACCGAGATCCCGACTTCATGGCCCGACTCGGCAAGCAGCGAAGACTTGAATAGAAAGCGAGTCCGAATGATGGTTTATTTTATATAAAGAGTTTATTTGAAAAAAGAAATATATATTATGTTTGGTATTAAATTCGGATAAAAGTTTATTTTGTATAATTAATTTCTTGACAGAATTATTATGGTTGTTACTAAGTTTGAGTAAACGTTTAGCTTATAGAATAAGTTTGCGATTAGTAAACCCGAATGGAAATTATTTTCGTTAATAGCGCGCTAGAATTACATCACGATTATTTTGTTCAAAGAACTAGCGGCACGATTAACGTTATAAAAAAGGCGGCACGGAAGAATAGCGCAAAGGGAAATCGCGAAACCGAAAACGTAGCTCTGCCATTTGACTATATACAACTGGACTGCCAGTAGCTAACTTCAGACGTGATGCCAAGCTGAAAAAATAGGCTCCGCCCCGGAGCCCAATTTTCTGCAGGAGTGGGGAGCTTTGACTATAGTATATGCACGTTTATGGTGTACCCTATTTTTGAACGTGTTTAACATCGAAAAGCGTTTTTAACATCGAAAAACGTAAAAGTATGTATTGTTTTATAAGCGGGTGCAAATCTTCAAGATATAAACGTAAACATGCCATCGAAAACAAACCGGTTTTGCCGTTTTACAAGTGAGTTGTTTATTTCTAACCTGGTTTTTTTTACCAATTGTAAACTGATATTCAGTATATATTCCGATTATTACTTAATTTCACGTTCTATGTAATTATTTTCAAAATATGATTTATTATTTTCATTGTGTACATTAATTTGGAATCATAGTACTGGCAATATTATAAAATTGAGTAAATTGATATTTTTACAGATTTTCAAAAAATCCATTGTTAAAACAGAAGTGGGTGGATGCTATATATAATATGAATCATCAAGAAAGTGTCCTGCAATTGCCGAATCACGCAAGAATTTGTATTCAACATTTTGATGACATTTGCATTGAACAATTTGGTTCCACCCAAATACGACTGAAAAAAAATTCTGTGCCATCAATATTTCCAAATGTATTGAATAGAAAAAGGTAATGTATATGTCATCGTAAGAAATATGAATGCATTTGTATATTTGTTTTAATATGTTGTGAAAAGACTGTATGAGTATCACTATATGAACATTTTTATATATGAAAAGTAACAAATGTAATATGAAAACGACACAGTTATAAAGGACATATATATTGTATTTTGTATTTTCAGTTATGAAATAGAATTATCTTCGAATGAAGATTGCACGGAGGAAATGGAACACGTTATGGACTCTTCTGACATGGTGTGCATTGAACAAGGAAATATAGTTAATAACTCAAGGTATAATTACAGTAAAAGAAAATATACCTATTAGATCCATAAAATCCTGAAGTTTTATTATTATTTACTCAATTTATGCAAATCGATTCTTTTATAGTGAGACTTGCATATGTAATATAGTCGATTGTAATACAAATTTGTATTTTTAGTTTGGAAATGGAAACTCCAATGCAGGAAAATTGCACCGAGAATGTGGAATCAGGTTCGTGCGACATGATGCAACAAGAAAGCAATGAAGAGGTTCCTAGTTCAAGGT
Organism: Trachymyrmex cornetzi; assembly: GCF_001594075.2. Taxonomy (NCBI): domain Eukaryota; kingdom Metazoa; phylum Arthropoda; class Insecta; order Hymenoptera; family Formicidae; genus Trachymyrmex; species Trachymyrmex cornetzi. The sequence continues at coordinate 10,421 of NW_017296743.1, read as the reverse complement.
TGGGAAATGTACAGAATATATCATACATGAGTATTTCTTAATTACTTATTATTTTTGTAATTGTTTTATCCATATAGATTGTGTCGAAATATTATAGTGATTTAGTAATTATTTCAATTTTTACAGCAATGATGCTAATATTGACATGGAATCTGTCACTGCTTTGGTAGCGACTGCAAATACTGTGTTGAGATATCCAGCTCAAATCAGAAAAGAAAATTTACTGCAAATGTCACCAAGGTCGCTTATTTGAATATGTGAAAGATTTGTAACATCTTTTGTGAACCGATATACCTTGAACATTGTATAATTTTCTTCGTAACGATTCATTACCGATCTGCTGACATTTTCTTTGGATTGTCTTCAAACCTTCTTCCTGCACGGACAAAATTACGCTGTCATTGGTACCCAACGGTTCGTCACAAATTATGCAATCTGACATATTGAAAATATGTGCAATGCACTGCACTTTTTGGGCACGTGCTCCAATCGAAGCAGATGTTTTCCTACAAAAAACGATATTTTCTTACTGTCGAAAATGTCCAATATTCAATATTTAATTTGATTGAAAATAATGAAATGCAAAATATTAATTATTATTCTGAATAAAATTCAATCTACGAGTTTGAGAAACGCTTCTATGTATGTTCATGAAAATGAGCCGATACCTATAAAGTAATGATTGTAAACAATATTGATGGAACTCAGATTTGGGAATTATAAATTTGTTTATTATAATTGAATACAATTGATAAAACTCGGAGCTAAACGACACGTCTTCAACGTGTGAAACACAGAACAGAAGTGAAGAGGAAGTATTGGAGTGGGAGCAAAGGAAAAACAACCGGAGTCTTGGTGACAGACAAAAGAAATTGAAAATACTGAAAGAAACTCGTTTAGTGTGTATACATACATATATATGTTATTTCGAATACACTAAGCTTGAAAACTGTTGTTCCAACACTTCCCCCGCTTAAGTATTCGCCAACATATCGATAATTCTAATTAGATCACATAATTTCTTTGAAACAACCTGACTTTGCGCGGACGTAGCTCGTCGGTCACGGGCTGCGGCCAGGGTCGCAAAGAGGCTC
>NW_017296743.1:6013-6440 GCF_001594075.2 Trachymyrmex cornetzi | reverse complement strand
TCGGATCTCGAGGTCGTATTGTTGCAGCTCGAATGCCCAGCGTCCGAGGCGTCCGGTTGGCGACTCCAGTCGTTGTAACCATCGTAGCGACTGATGGTCGGTAATAACCGTGAAGACATAACCTTCCAGGTAGTCGCGCATTCGTCGGATGCCCCAGACGACGGCCAGACATTCGAGCTCGGTCGCGCTGTAATTCTGCTCGGCGCGGTTTAACGAGCGGCTGGCGTACGCGATTACCCGTTCTCCCTCTGGGAAGTTTTGCGTTAGGACGGCTCCGAGCCCGCTCGTACTAGCGTCGGTCTGCAGCACGAATCGCCTGGTGAAGTCCGGGCATGCGAGCACGGGAGCCGTCGTGAGGGTCTCTTTGAGGGCCTCGTACGCGGCTTGCTCGCCCGGGCCCCAGGTCCACCGTGCGCTCTTTCGCGTC
>NW_017296743.1:5013-5688 GCF_001594075.2 Trachymyrmex cornetzi | reverse complement strand
CGAGTTCCGGGCCTAGCACTCGATCTAGGAGACGCTGGAATGTCGCCGGCGCGGAGTGTAGTCCGAAAGGCATTACCTTGAATTGATATAGCCCCTTCCCCGGGATCGTAAACGCGGTGACGGGTTTACTGTTCGGCGTGAGGGGTACCTGCCAGTACCCGCTTTTAAGGTCGAGCGTCGTCAGGTAGCGTGCCCCTCGTAATTTGTCTAGCGTCGCGGTGATTTGCGGAAGAGGGTACGCGTTCGGTTCGGTAACCTCGTTTACGCGACGGAAATCTATGCAAAATCGGTTCTTCCCGTTCTTTTTACGCACGATTATTTTTTCTCCACGGACTGGCGGCGGGTTCGATGACGCCTTCGCGTAGCATTTCCTCGACTTCGGTGTCAATAATCGCCTGCATAGCCGGATTGCGTGGGCGATATCGCTGCTTGATTGGCACCGTCCCGGGTTTTACGCGAATCTGGTGTTGCGTCAGGCGGGTGGGACGATGACCGTCGAAGCGCTACTGGATACCGATTCCGAGATCTCGTTTGTCGACGAAGCGACCGCCCGCGCGGTGACAAAAATGGGGTACCGCGTGAACCCTGAGGAAGGCCAGGTACAACTCGCCGACGGCCAAATAATCCCCCTGCCGGGAAGCATAGACCTGCCCGTAGAGATCGCGGACCGCGCGG
>NW_017296743.1:428-2039 GCF_001594075.2 Trachymyrmex cornetzi | reverse complement strand
AACATCTGCTGTTAATGCATTGCTTGAATCATCATCCGCTGCAATTCGACTTTCTTCTTTGATGAGTCTCTCAATCAATTTGTCAAGAGTTTGCTCTGCTTCTGGAACACTATCCCAGGCAGTTTTTAGAGGATTATATCGAAGGTAAGCTTCCGAGAACTTTTGCCATAATAGTAATGTTATCTACTGCTTGTCCAACATCTATTAATTGTTGAGCCAAATTCTGGACTTTAGCAACGTGTTCAACGACGGAATCTGTTAAATCCATTTTGTATTCGTGAAATCTTTGTGTTAAAATGAGCTTATTAGACGCTGACTTCTGTTCGTGTATCTGGATTAATTTGTCCCACATTTCTTTTGCCGATGTACATGTCAGGAGTGGACGTAAAAACTTAGTTTCTAAGGATGAACCAATTGTGAACATCGCTTTTGCATTATCCTTCTCAAAAAACTTGTATGTTTCTCTTGTAGTATCTTCTGGTCTTATTCTGCTTCCATCGACGACATCTTGAATACCTTTTGACTTGAAAATCTGCGTTATAGAGAACTTCCAAGCAAGAAAATCAGTCCCATCGAACTTCGGCCTGTGCCGAATAGAAATTTCCTCTGACATGGTTTTTCTTCAAAACTCTCGCAATACACAAAAATGGTGTGCTCCAATAGTTCTTCTTACGTATTGCACACGTGCAGATTACTTAATCTTTACTCCGAAAAGTATTACTTATATTACTCTTTACGATCCTGGGCCCATAACCTGATGGAACTCAGATTTGGGAATTATAAATTTGTTTATTATAATTGAATACAATTGATAAAACTCGGAGCTAAACGACACGTCTTCAACGTGTGAAACACAGAACAGAAGTGAAGAGGAAGTATTGGAGTGGGAGCAAAGGAAAAACAACCGGAGTCATGGTGACAGACAAAAGAAATTGAAAATACTGAAAGAAACTCGTTTAGTGTGTATATATACATATATATGTTATTTCGAATACTCTAAGCTTGAAAACTGTTGTTCCAACATTATTAAACATAAATTGTAATTTTAAATAATCTTCAATTATACATAGAAACTATATTTTTACACTGAAAATGTAATAGAATTAGTCTTAGATCTCTGTAAACAATATAATGACTGTAATTTCTACAAATATTAACAGTTATACAATTATATAAAAATACAGTAACATCGATCCAAAATCACGATTGCAAGATTGTATAAAATTCCAAACATTCCGAATATTTTTTACTCCATACACTTTCCATGTGTCAAATTCTATCACATTCTCTCCTGTTTCTATGTTATCCTTCTATTATCTTCTTTCACTGTTACATATGTAGTTAAGTTCTTTTTTATCGATGTGCTTGTAGGGTTTAACAGAAAAGTCCACTATAGTACAAGCAATAGAAAGTGGGAAAATAAAAGGACAATATCCACCTCAGCTTCGCGCTTTTGCCATGACAATCAATTTTTACAGTCCAAAAGCATACAAATACATTCGTTCAACGTTTAAGAGTCGCTTGCCTGCGCCATCCACGATCCGATCGTGGTACAGTACCCCTAGTGGATCACCCGGTTGTACGCAGGAAGCCGTAGAAGTATTGCAAAGG
>NW_017296743.1:0-205 GCF_001594075.2 Trachymyrmex cornetzi | reverse complement strand
TTGAATGGATTGAAGGCATCGGAACGAGCGGAGATAACTAAGAGAGTTCTGGAATTCGTCGCAAAATCAGGAGTACGCGTTATAGCTCTAACATTTGATGGATTTTCGGGGAACATTGCCATGTGTTCCGATTTAGGTGCCTATATATATAATGACAAGCCTTATTTTACACATCCAGTTGACGGCCATCCGATTTTTGTTTTTC
>NW_017296742.1:755757-760749 GCF_001594075.2 Trachymyrmex cornetzi | reverse complement strand
GTTTTCTGTTCCTGCACTAAACTGCCCTAGAACTCTTTTTCTCGCTTTCGACAAATATCAAACTGTAGCTGTGGTACATATAATGTAGAGAATCGGATGGAAATAACTGGCAGGCAGATGTACTAAAGAATATTTATTATTATGTCGCGAGAACGTTACAATGTAGCCGTTAGAAAAATCACAAAGAGATGAGAAGTCAGTATGAAAGTATTGTGTAAGGGAAAGTCTGTAGTCAATCTTGTGCGCTATAGCGCGCCATCTGCACGCAGCGCGTGTGTATCAATGAGCAAATGAGAGAGTGTAGAGTGTGTGTCCCTACATATACTCCCCCCTGAGTGACTACGTGTGAGTACGCGCGAAATGTACCTTCTTTTTAGGTTTACTACAAACTTCTGAAGTATTAGGTGATATTGCTGCGCTCTGTGTTGCTTCCTGTGTGGTGGTGTAACTGTTCTCTCTGGATCGGGTAGAAAAGCGGGTTTTAGTCTCTCTGTAGATGTAGCGACCTCCCGGCCGTTGATATGTATTACATACACGTGCTCACTTTCCCTACGGATCACTTCATGAGGTCCAGTGTAAGGATGTTGGAGTGGTTTTCGGATGCCGTCTACCCTGACGAAAACATGAGTGGCCTGCTCTAATTGTTGTTGTCTGAAGGGTGTTCGCCTTCCGTGATGTTGTGTTGGTTGTGGACAGAGTTGACGCATGCGTTTGCGAAGGGCTATGATGAAGGTCTCTGAGTCTTCTGTGGGGTCTAAGTTCTCAAGGAATTCTCCGGGAATTCGTAATGGTACACCGTAGACTAGCTCAGCAGGAGAACACTTCAAATCCTCTTTCAGGCTTGTGCGCAGGCCGAGGAGTACAGTAGGTAACAGATCCAACCATTGTCTTCCATCCTCGTGGCAAGTTATAGCTGTTTTCAATGTGCGGTGCCACCTCTCAACGATGCCGTTGGATGCTGGATGATAAGGAGATGTTCTGGTCTTTATGCTGCCGAGAAATTTCGAAAGCGCTTGAAACAGGCTGGCCTCGAATTGTTTACCCTGGTCAGTGGTAATGATGGCGGGCGTGCCGAAACGTGCCACCCAACCGTCGAGAAATGCTGCAGCCACAGTTTGTGCGTTCATGTTGGGAAGTGGAATCGCTTCTGGCCATCTAGAGAAGCGGTCAATGATTGTGAGACAGTACTTATAACCTCTTACCTCCGGAAGGGGGCCAATGAGATCTAAGTGTATATGGTGGAATCTCTGATCCGGGATTGGAATTGCTTTTGGAGTATTCTTAGTGTGTCGTTGGATTTTACTGCGTTGGCATTGTAAGCAGTGCGCGCCCAGTGAGTGACGTCTTTGTTGATCCCTGGCCAAACGAATTTTTGATTAATCTGCTTCTTAGTGGCTCTGCCGTTGGGGTGTGCCATCCCGTGAACGGTGTCGAAAATTTGTTTTCTTAGGCTTGCTGGTACGTATGGTCGAATTGCTCCTCTTGAACAATCACAGTGCAGTGGTATATTTGAGCCAGGTAAAGTGAATTCCTTTAAATCCAAGGCTGATCCGTTTTCCAAAAGCTGTTGTAGCTCATCGTCTCTTGCTTGTTCTGTGGAAAGCTCCTCTGTCGTGGTTATGATAGGTAATTGTACAGCGTTGATGCGTGACAATGCGTCAGGAGCGACATTTTCTTCTCCTGCGATGTATATGATTTTGTTTGTAAACTGTGCGATTAGATCGAGTTGTCGTGCCTGTCGTGGTGAGGCTTTGTCCAAACGTTGATTGAGTGCGTGAGTGAGGGGTTTGTGGTCTGTTCTGATTGTGACCATGCCGCCCTGCAAAATATCTTTAAAATATTTGACGCTTTCATACATCGCTAATAATTCACGGTCGTAAGTGCTGTACTTTTTTTGTGTGTCACTGAGCTTTTTTGAAAAGAAAGCTATAGGCGAAAGCTGGTTGTTGTTCATCTGTTCTAGTGTAGCTCCGATGGCAGTGTCAGATGCATCGATAGAAAGAAGTAAAGGCGCTCCCTCCACTGGATGTGTGAGGAGAGTGGCATGTGCTAGCTCCATTTTGCACGCCTTAAATGCAACCATTGTCTCGTCCGTCCAAGGTACGGGCCTTTTGTCATTTTTTTCGGCAGTCTTTGAGTAGGTTATTTAATGGCGCTTGATTCTTGGCTGTGTGCTTTAAGTGTTGGCGGTAGTAGTTAAGCATGCCGAGAAATCTACGGAGTTGTATTAAGGTTTCAGGTTGAGTGAAATTGATGATTGCGTTTACCTTGTCAGGTAAAGGTTTGATGCCCTCGCTGCTGATTTCGTGTCCTAAGAATTGTATATTCTTTTGTCCGAAACGACATTTTGCTGGATTGATTGTGATGCCTGCGTCCTGCAGTCGTTGAAAGACTTGTCGTAGATCTTTCTGGTGTTGTTCTTCGTTGACCGAAGCAATGAGTACGTCATCTACATAACAGAAACAATAATCTAAATATTGAAGTACCTCGTTCATTAGACGCTGGAAAGTTTGAGCAGCGTTTCGTAACCCAAAAGGCATAGTGACGAATTCGAAGAGGCCGAAAGGGGTCGTTACCGCTGTTTTCGGAATGTCTTCTTCTAGGACAGGTACTTGGTGGTAAGCCTTGACTAGATCCAATGTAGAGAATATGTGTTTTCCACGTAGATTACTGGTGAGGTCATGAATGTGAGGTAGAGGATACCTGTCTGGAGTTGTAACTGCATTAAGACCGCGGTAGTCACCGCACGGTCTCCACGAGCCCGGTTGCTTCTTCGGAACTAAATGCAATGGCGCCGCCCATGGACTCTTGGAGGGTCGACAGATCCCTAGTTGTAATAAATGGGCGAATTCCGCTTTTGCTGTTTTGAGCTTATCTGGTGGAAGTCGACGAGGTCGGCTGGCCACCGGAGGTCCCTTGGTTTGAATTGTGATAAATTCCGTGTGCCCTCTCAGTAGGTAGCTGCGGCTCGGTGACGATTTTTGGGTAGTCCGCCAGGATGCGGTGATATATTGATGATGAATCCAGTGTCTTTGCTGCGACGTAACCTATTCGAAGCTTAAAACCTGGAATGGTTAGTTGAGTGGTCTTATCAATAAGACGCTCACCTTGGATGTCCACGATGAGTCCAAAATGTTTTAATAGGTCTGCTCCTATTACTGGACGAGAGACATCAGCTACGGTAAATTGCCATGTAATTGGTCTGCGTATCCCTAGATCTAGGGTAAGAAGTTTTCGCCCGTAGGTCTTAAATTGTGAGCCATTTACAGCGTATAGGACCAATGGCGCTGGTGAAGTGAGTTTTCCCAGCCTTGATACTGGTAAGATGGAGATATCTGCGCCCGTGTCAACGAGGAAGGTTAAACCTGTAGTCTTGTCTGCAACATGAAGCCGGGAGGATATCTCAAGACCGTCGTTAGCGGCTTGTACAGACGGCGGTCTTATTCGTTTCCCGGAACTGATTTGATTTGTGTATTGCATGGGGGTGTGCATTTACGAGTTCGCTCCCCAAATCGTTGATGGTAGTAGCACTGGCCTGCTTCGTTAGATGACATGTTTGATGCCTTGACTGGTTGTCGAGAGCGGCTTGTGCTACGGCTTCTTGAACGCTTTTCTTTAGATAGCCGTTCTACCTTATTTGTCAGGGCAGCCATTTGTTTGATAAGCTGCTGAATAGAATCCTGCTCTGTCGTTGCTGCGGTTGTTTGTGCGGCATGAATGTCCACTGAAGTGGGATGTTCGTTGAGTTTATCTGCACATTCCGCTAGTTTATCCAAGGTAGCACTGTCAAATATTAACAGCATCTCATGTATGCGAGCGGGCATTCGCTGCAGCCAGAGGGTTCGCAACAAGCCCTCGGTGGCATTCTCTCCTGCAAGAGTCTTCATTTCGCGTAGTAACTGCGATGGCTTCTTGTCACTGAGTTCAATACCCATAAGCAGCGTTCGCATTTGTTTTTCTTTCGAGTCTGTGAATCTCGCAATTAGTGCCTCCTTGAGCTGCTTACATTCGTCGGTTGCAGGAGGGTTCTCAAGGATGTCCGTGACAGTAACCATTGTAGGCTCATCGAGATGTCTGATGACTGCGTTATATTTAATCTCGTCGGATCTGACGCGATAAGTGTTAAATTGAGATTCTAACTGTACGAACCATAACGTAGGACGATTTTTTCCAAAACGTTGGTAGACGTACGTAACGAAATTCTGCGGCGCACTCTTCCTGTCGCGGCATCGACGGTAGCGGGGGTTGCTGACTTCGTAAATTCGTGTCCTCATGAATTGATTGTGAGGATCCGCTACCTTGGTTAACGCTGATAGGCGGTGTTGGCGGGGGCGGTCTCGTGGTCGACATGCCGGCACGTGGACGTAGTGGTTCGGTCTTGTCGCAATTTCCAATTGTTGCTCACGCTATCAAAAGCGATCACGTCGGGGTCACCAATTATGTAGCTGTGGTACATATAATGTAGAGAATCGGATGGAAATAACTGGCAGGCGGATGTACTAAAGAATATTTATTATTATGTCGCGAGAACGTTACAATGTAACCGTTAGAAAAATCACAAAGAGATGAGAAGTCAGTATGAAAGTATTGTGTAAGGGAAAGTCTGTAGTCAATCTTGTGCGCTATAGCGCGCCATCTGCACGCAGCGCGTGTGTATCAATGAGCGAATGAGAGAGTGTAGAGTGTGTGTCCCTACAAAACGTATATCTATCTCACTTTAAAGCGGGGTCTACAATAGAAGTCGTAGCAGTCGTAAAGTCTTAAGTCCTAAAAAATTAGGGTCTGAGCACAAGAATTGTCGTTACGCTTACTTAGAGACTAAAGTTGTAGACGTAAGTAACGCACAAGCTTTGACGTATGACGTACAACCATCGACATCTAGAATGGACCGCTGATGGCAATGGTGGGGGTAGAAAGACGATTAGAGTGAGAGGCAGGAATAATAAGATCGTTCTTTCTCTGTTTACTGAAGCCTGATTGGTTGTTGTTAAT
>NW_017296742.1:751942-755378 GCF_001594075.2 Trachymyrmex cornetzi | reverse complement strand
GTACACTAGTTCAGCCTCCCCACAGAAAGCAGACCTCAGATATCCGATTCGTTCAGATATCCAGGGTGCGTTCCGATATCTATTGCCAGTGCTGAAACTATACAGTATGTGTTACGTACGATACAGATTTTCAGTACTGGCAGTGAATTTCGAAACGCACCCCCAGTAGGATAATTATCCGGCCGAATAGCGGATATTTTCCGGATAAACCGGCCGGAGAGTTGCGATATTTCTAGAAAAAAAAAGAGGAACAGGAGAGAGAAAGCTAATAATGACACAAACTTAGTATAACATTTCAGCAAGATATATTGCTAATGATATCCGGCTATCCGACCGGATAATAAAAAAGAGCCGAATGAGGCTGGATACTGGATATTTTCGAATATTCGGTACATCCCTACTTGATTATATAAAGAATTGATCAATATTCCCTTTATATACGACTGTAATTTTAAATAATTTTTATAATTACATTTAGAATCATCCTTATGTAATTGTAGAATTGGGTTTTAGAGAAGTCCTTCCTCCTCTTCAGTCCTCTGTACGGATTTCTCATCTACTGCAATTATGGAGAAGTTACCGGGAAAACATACCGGCACGAATATATTTGTATACAATGGATATGTGTATCATATGGATAAGCGATGCAAAGAAACTTATCGGTGTTCATCGCGGCGAAGTTTAGAATGCTATGCAACATTATTGCGGAATCCAGATGGGACGTATACTTTGAAGTCACTACACAATCATCCAGCAAACGACATGGTATTGCAGCAGTTAAAAATGAAGCAGGAGATGCTGCAAATGTGTCGAGAAACGGTCATGAAACCAAAAGAAATATTTGATACGGTATGCTGAGGGTAAGTCAACTTTCAAATCATCGAGCATAAAATATATATATTGTTGCACAAACAATATAAACACTTTGCGAATTACAATTTAATATATTGTTGCAACATTTGTTATAATGATAAAACTTTATAAGCAAAATATATAACATTGATTGATATTAAGAACAATCAATAACGTAATGCAATATATTTTAAGTTTTTAGCACATGTGTATTTACGTAATAATTTGTTATTTACGTTTGCTTTTATTTTTAAAGAAATCCAATAGCGGCTACAGGGTTGACTTTTTCTACTATGAGAAACTGTCTCGGTAAGAAACAATTATCAAAGGCCGGAAACGCCGAAAACTATTGTCGAACTTGATGCTGCATTAACGAATTACCAACCAGTTCAAAATATCTATAAGGGTACAGTAATACCAGATGACGGATATGTTGGAAATCATCCAAATTTGCGCCCTCTATTATTTGTCTCTATTACCTTCTTAACACTAAGGTGGCGCTGTACGCTATTCGGGGGCAATGATGCCAACTTAGTTTGTTATATTACTTTGTATTCTACTCTTTCTTTATAAAAGTTTCTATGGCGACTTTTACTGCCACTGCGTGTTATTATATACATTCGCTTTCTAATAAAGACTAACAAGTGTTCCTGGTTAATACAAGTCTGACATTACCGTTCGTTCCTCCAAGCCTTTTCCTAACATGATATAAAGCAATTATTTTTATAAGTGACGCTCTTCTACGTATGATGGAAGAAGCTACAGACATTTATATGGATGGGACATTTTCGGTGAATATTAATTGAGATATTATTTAACATATAGTAACTGACGACATAAAAAGACCACTGCAATGTTATCAAGTTTTTTACAATAAAAAGTTATAAAAAAATTTTAAAACACTTGAATTATATTTGCCGACCTGGAACTTTTTTAACTCAATTTTAATATTCAGAACAAATCTTTCTTTACCTAATTTGAATTTCTGTATTTTATAACTTTTTTGGAAACATTTGAATCTGTTTTAATCTTAAGCGTAAAATTTATGAAAACGATTAAAAAATAAAATATATTCAAATACATAAAGAAGAATCTATTCCGAATGTTAAAAGTGAATTAAGAAAGATTAATTGGGCAATAATATTTTAAGTTTATTCCATTTTTTATAAGGTAAGTGTTATTAGGTAAAGAATTTAATGTATTCCAGTGGTCTTTTATTCTGTCACTGCAAGCAGTAACATAAAAAATGAAGAATTATATGCTTTTCTATGCAGATGGTTCCCAGAGTGCCTTCCTTCGCGCAATTGTATACCATTCATGTACGGTATATAGATACGGTAAGTTGCAAATGGTACACATGTTTAATAGCTCTTTCTAATAGTCAATAAAATGTGCAAGTACTTAAACATCATTTCACAAATAAAGGTTACCGGTTATTTCATCATCGAATAAACTATGTGCTGTTTATCTAATAAATAAATTAAACTTATAAAAGCAAAAAGAATAAGAGAGTGAAGTTTATTGAAAAGGTGGAATACCCGGTCAAAATATGCCAATTTACTCTTCCTAAACAGTTCATGATCTGTTCATAGATTGTCCTCAATTGTCACACTTCAGAGGAATATGAATTTTTAAACATCTCACTTTATCACAGATTGAATTTGATATACCTACTTAATTTTCAGGGAATAGCTGTGCTGTTTGTATTATGTGAAAGTGTACAAAAAAAATTTGGCGAAGAGTGAAGGAGCTGAATCCAAATGCATTACAAAGAGTGCAATCAGTAATGAGTGATTACGAACGCGCAGCAATGACAATTGCAAGAGAGGTATTTCCGAATTCGTGATTAACTGGCTGCTTGTTCCATTTTAATCAGGTAGAATCTATGTTACATATTTCAAGGATAGCGCGCGCGTACGCGACGCGCACACACGCGCACGCACGCACGCACACACTCACACACACACATGCACAAGCTTTCTCATTTATTTGTCAGTTCACATTTCATATTACCTTTTATGTAGGTTGTATTAAGACGATGGAAGACTTTAGGGTTATCAGCAGTTCCAAAGAAAATTTTAAAACTTACAATGGCCTTACCGTTAGCTCCAGCTGACATGTTCGAACAAGGATTGCAAATCATACAGGAAGAAGCCGACGCGGTATCAGCGGAGCATCCAGTAGTATTACAATTTACTGTTTATTTAAGACGTACATGGCTACCTTTAAAAGATAAAGTTTCTGTTTATGGTACATCCATACGAACGAATAATTTGGTCGAGAGCTTCCATTTTGTGATTTTTCGAAAACTGGGTGGTATTCATCCAAACATTTGGATTTTTCTCCGTACGTATTGCTTATTGTTACTATTACTGATTTCGTTTATTGTCACCAAAATAACATTTTTACATAACTTTCAGATAATCTAAGAGATTTATTCACCGATCAAGAAATTAATATGGCGAGACTTTTACAAGGACATAGTGTAAGAAGGGTACGAACTCGATACAATAAAATTCGTGAAACACGCATTGCGGAGGCCCAGTTTTTTTACAATCGGGAAGGTATTCATATATATATATAT
>NW_017296742.1:747230-749309 GCF_001594075.2 Trachymyrmex cornetzi | reverse complement strand
TTAGGTAAAGAATTTAATGTATTCCAGTGGTCTTTTATTCTGTCACTGCAAGCAGTAACATAAAAAATGAAGAATTATATGCTTTTCTATGCAGATGGTTCCCAGAGTGCCTTCCTTCGCGCAATTGTATACCATTCATGTACGGTATATAGATACGGTAAGTTGCAAATGGTACACATGTTTAATAGCTCTTTCTAATAGTCAATAAAATGTGCAAGTACTTAAATATCATTTCACAAATAAAGGACCGGTTATTTCATCATCGAATAAACTATGTGCTGTTCATCTAATAAATAAATTTAACGTATAAAAGCAAAAAGAATAAGAGAGTGAAGTTTATTGAAAAGGTGGAATACCCGGCCAAAATATGCCAATTTACTCTTCCTAAACAGTTCATGATCTGTTCATAGATTGTCCTCAATTGTCACACTTCAGAGGAATATGAATTTTTAAACATCTCACTTTATCACAGATTGAATTTGATATACCTACTTAATTTTCAGGGAATAGCTGTGCTGTTTGTATTATGTGAAAGTGTACAAAAAAAATTTGGCGAAGAGTGAAGGAGCTGAATCCAAATGCATTACAAAGAGTGCAATCAGTAATGAGTGATTACGAACGCGCAGCAATGACAATTGCAAGAGAGGTATTTCCGAATTCGTGATTAACTGGCTGTTTGTTCCATTTTAATCAGGTAGAATCTATGTTACATATTTCAAGGATAGCGCGCGCGTACGCGACGCGCACATACGCGCACACACGCACGCGCACACACACACGCACGCACGCACGCACGCACGCACACACACTCACACACACACATGCACAAGCTTTCTCATTTATTTGTCAGTTCACATTTCATATTACCTTTTATGTAGGTTGTATTAAGACGATGGAAGACTTTAGGGTTATCAGCAGTTCCAAAGAAAATTTTAAAACTTACAATGGCCTTACCGTTAGCTCCAGCTGACATGTTCGAACAAGGATTGCAAATCATACAGGAAGAAGCCGACGCGGTATCAGCGGAGCATCCAGTAGTATTACAATTTACTGTTTATTTAAGACGTACATGGCTACCTTTAAAAGATAAAGTTTCTGTTTATGGTACATCCATACGAACGAATAATTTGGTCGAGAGCTTCCATTTTGTGATTTTTCGAAAACTGGGTGGTATTCATCCAAACATTTGGATTTTTCTCCGTACGTATTGCTTATTGTTACTATTACTGATTTCGTTTATTGTCACCAAAATAACATTTTTACATAACTTTCAGATAATCTAAGAGATTTATTCACCGATCAAGAAATTAATATGGCGAGACTTTTACAAGGACATAGTGTAAGAAGGATACGAACTCGATACAATAAAATTCGTGAAACACGCATTGCGGAGGCCCAGTTTTTTTTACAATCGGGAAGGTATTCATATATATATATATTTTTCGTTTTACTTAAGATTTAGGTAATGTTGCAATAAGGAAATTAGCCTAACGCTTTTGCAATTTTAATTCCTAGTTAAATTACTGAACACAATCATTTATTTTTTAAAATCATACATTTCATGTTGTAGATATTCGTTGAAGGAATTTCTTGTAGCGCTGAGCAATACAACATATTTACCCGAAGAGGATATTAGTATGTTCCGAAATATGTATTACATCGCATTTTAATTATTACTTGCTTACTATCATAACTTATTAATGTTGTCGCAGTATACATGTACATTTTATAAGTAAAAGATACAGAAATAATGTCATTTACATTGCAGATTTACATGACAATTTAGAAGAAATGGCAGAAGTGGCAGATGGACATTTGTTCGAGACCCATACGGTATCGCTTATTTTATTATTTAAACATTGTTTTCTTCATTGTGCCCTATTTAACTCGGATTATTAGTTCTATATATGCTACATGTATCTTAATAGTTACATTGTATCATTTTTTAAAATCATCACACACACACACACACAATCATTTGTAAAAAATGATACAGTGTAATTCAAAATACGTGTCGATACAATAAAAAAGCATAGTAGAATATATTAGAGGATATATATATATATATATATATATATA
>NW_017296742.1:745041-746936 GCF_001594075.2 Trachymyrmex cornetzi | reverse complement strand
CGAGGGGAGACCAAACCATGACCCTGACAATGTCCTTGAACCCATATTTTCATGATCATTTCAAGGTCAAGTGGGGATTTTTAATAAAATTTTATGCACAGGGGATAAAAGTAATTTCCTCTAAATCGATCTAGCGTGAGTTGGGCTGTTTGTTGGTTCGCACTTACCTAGACAACCAAGGGGCCTAACACAGAACTGGCTACTTACCTCGGTGAAGAGATGACCCACCAGTCACATAGTGCAAAACCCTGCCCCACAGTTACCTTGGTTCAGCGCTTAAGCCTTCTCACCATCTACAAGGTCCCACCATCTGAAATGGTCATGAAAATATGGGTTCAAGGACATTGTCAGGGTCATGGCCTCCCCTCGATATCCAACAATTTTTCTCACAAACACTATCCGAGAAAAATTAAGATTTTTTGACTTTCTGCTTCGATTAGGAATTTGTCTTTGAAATGACCTCTATGGTCAACTTTGACCAATAACATGAAAGTTCATCTGGACGTAAAATTTTGCGCTCTTTCAAAATCCGGGATCAAAAATATGGGTTTCTATTTGAAAATTGAAAGTAGACCTTCAAATAACCTTGAAAATGAAGGTCAAGATCATTATCAAGATCATAGTTCAATCAGCCCCTTCATATTCAACAATATTTGTTTTAAACATTTTTTATTTAATCGCGATGTTTCGAGTTATTTGGCTGTCTAAGTTAAAATGGGTCACCCAGTATATTTTATATATATATATATGTATATATATAGGGTTTTTCATTTTAATTTCCACACTAGAATATCTTCAGAAAATATAAAATGAAAATAATTTCAGACAAAAGTTATGTGACTTAAAGGGTGACACTGAAACCGGGAGCGAAATCCCGACTTCGTGGCCCGACTCGACAAATGGCGAGGACTCGAATGGGAAGCAAGTCCGAATAATTGTTTAATTCTACAAAAAGTTTATTTGAAAAAAGAGATACATTACATTTGTTATGAAATTCGAATAAGTCTTTATTTTGTATATAATTAATGTTTGACAGAATGATTATGTTGGTTATTAAGTAGGATTTTATTTATACGATAAGTTTACAATTAGCAAACCCGAATAGGAATTATTTTCGTTGATGGCGCGCTAGAATAATATTATGATTATTTCGTTCAGAGAACTAGCGCACAGTGGGCTGGATGAGCAAAAAACAATTCATAATTGAATTCTTAAGCGAATTTTTGTTGTAATGAAATGAAACTTGGTCTCTAAAGGTTTTCGGGGTCGCTGAATCCGAATCTGAACTGATAATTTCGAAATTCAATATGGCCGACATAAGTGCAAGAATGTTGCCTAAAATAGATAATGTACAGGATTTTTGCCGGCCTTTGATGTTAGTGTAGCACAAAATGGAGTGCGCATGCGCGAAATAAGTAAGTTGCTCAGTAACGCTATCTAAACTTCTATCTCACTTGCTCTTTCTATCTTTCCATCTTTTCTCTAGCTACTCTAGCTTATTTGTATGTATGTATGTAATATGTACATCAAATTAATCTAAATGTAATAAAAACTAGAAGAAATAGATTCATAATTGTAATGCATTGTAAAATAAAAAGATAATAAAATATGAATTTATGTAAATATTGTGTAATATAAATATTATACTGTAAAAATATTTTAATTAAAAACTGTGACGTATACAATGCGTCTTTTCTAGTTAGATTGCTTGCGTTTTTGTAAATTACTAGAATTGCATCACACAGAACGCAGATTTTGTAACTAAAACGTAAGTAATCCAGCAGGAAAACAAACATCATATATCGCAAGCTTAAGATATTAATATAAATAACAAAAAGTAAAATTTAATGTTATATGGATTACGTTTAAGAAAATAATTTCTGTAATTATGGCTG
>NW_017296742.1:742589-744704 GCF_001594075.2 Trachymyrmex cornetzi | reverse complement strand
TGTTGCTTTTTAAATAAAATATATAAAAATAATAATATAATATTTGAGGGAAAATTAACAACAATGCAGTGTTTAGCATTCGTCGACTAAGTACCGAGATACTACCGTGTCTCCAGATATTGAAAACAGAACAAAATGATGGAAATTGGTTTGCGGGTGCGTTCTAATATCACTTAATTCATCAAAATCGCACTTGAACAGACTCGAAACACACTCTGACTCTCCTCCCGAGCAAAGGCGAAGTGTGTCGATTGAGTTTGAACAAAATTGTAAATGGAAAGCGACGTGTGTCGATTTGTGTCAAGTGTGTCGACTGTGCCTCCTAAAAGGAAAGTAGCCTATAGCAATTATAAACAATATTTTATAATAACGTTTTTTAATTAAATAAGATAATAATTTTTATGCATGTAGAATAGAATAATCAACTGTGATAAATAAAATTTTAATCTTAATATAACAATAGGAAACAAATATTATCAATATTATGCATATTTTATAATATCATGACATATGTATAATTATACTAATTTTCTTCAAATTTGAGCTTTCTAAGCATATAAACAATCACAGGATATTTAAACGGAAACATTTAAATGGTCCTGATAGAGAGTGACAGAGAGAACGGATAAGAAGAAGTGAGATAGAAGTTTAGATGGCGTTACTGGGCAACTTACTTATTTCGCGCATGCGCACTCTATTTTGTGCTGCATAAAATCAGGAGAGTTGCGCTACTGTGTCTCGAGGTTGGTGGGGATCTATATACACGGTATAAGGAGTAGCGCGCGAAGCTTTTCCTTGCTCACTTTATTGCTTCAGTTGAACGGAAAGTACAAACTTTCACGCAGAAAATATAAGGAATACTTCAATATCATAAAACGTTTCTGTTTTTTGTACGTTTTGTCGTAGTATTTGTTCATACTTATCTTACATACGTTTTCGTTCAATTTGTTCAATTGTAATTTTTTGTTAATCGTAATATGGAAAATTTTTAAACAAATAATGATTTATATGTTCATTTCAGTAATAATGAAGGTTTCAAAGAACAACAAAAAATTATCAATGACATAATACAGTCGTTAAGCAATGGTAATACTGATAGTCAACGATGTTTGTACGAAAAGAAACTACGGTCTTTTGCTTATAACTTAAAAGAAAGGTTAAAAGCCTGTCATTACAAGCATAATTTATTTAAAAAACGTTATGCGAATTGGCTGAATTGTACATTAATTTGTTTCGAAAACAAGTCTACCAAACGTGATGCACAATCTAAAAAAAGGACTCACGAGCAAGTAAATGTACAAAACAGAATAGAAAATCGAAGTACATGTGCAGGTCCTAAAGAAAAACTGTTTAACGACTGCAAAGTCAAACAAAAATAGAGACGTACAGAATTACTTGAGGCATATTCTACAGAGATATTGACATATGCGACTAAAATGCGACTCAGATCTGCGGGAAATGTTAATGCTGCGAAGGTGTTAGATCATATTACTAATAAAAATGAAAAAGAAGTAAAGCAAATATTAGATTATTGTGAAAAACCGCAGCTTTCAATCCAATCTTTTACGAAGGAAAAAGCTTTGGCTCTCTACATGGACGCAAAAATGTTAAAACATGATTACAATACGATTCGATCTGCTGCTATGGAACAGCATTGTAATTCATATCCGTCGTATTTTCAGATTCAACAAGCTAAGAGTGATTGTTATCCTCCAAAAACTGCAATTACTATTACTGGGTCATATGCAAAAATAGATCTGCAAGCTTTATTAGATCACACTATTTGCAGAATTTTTAAATCTTTGTCAATCAATACCATAGACTTGGATAATTTAACTCTTATAACAAAATGGGAATATGACGGAATATCCAACCAAAGTCAGTACAAAGATTTGTAAATGAAAGCAACAATGATGGCAGTATTTTCCCGATTAACATCGTACCATTCAAGCTATATGACGAAAATACAGGAAATGTTATTTGGGAAAATATTTCGCCATCGTCAACGAGATTCTGTAGACCTGTCAAATTTCAGTTCATCACAGAAAACACAGATGTGATTAAAATGGAGGTAAACAACATGAATGATCAAATAAATCACCTGTATCCTACTCA
>NW_017296742.1:740586-741144 GCF_001594075.2 Trachymyrmex cornetzi | reverse complement strand
GCCCAAATACTTCAAATTGGGCCTCACTGGGATGTGGACCTCGTCCACGCGGACCCAGGCCTCGGGAGGCACCCCGCCAGTCCCGTCATGGAAGAACATCACTTCCGACTTGGCGGGGGCCACCGCTAGGCCCAGGTCCTTTATCGCACCGACGACGCATGCCACCGCTACGTTGGCCATCGCAACGGATCCTCCCCAGGTCGCGCCCCGGACCACTCCCCCGCCCCCCCCCAGCGTGTCGTCTGCGTAGCAGACGACGTAGCAGACGACGTGGCAGCCGGGGGGTAGGGCCGTGCGGAGCACGGTGTCGTAAGCGGCGCTCCATAGAAGGGGTCCGAGAACGGACCCCTGGGGAACGCCGCACGACATGTCCCTCCGCCGCTGGTGTCCCGCTTTGTCGTGGAACTCCAGCTGCCTGTTCCGGAAGTAGTCCTCAACCACGGCGACCAGGTAAGGGGCAGGAGGAAATGCTCCTTCAGCGCCCCCACCACCCGGCCCCATAGGAGGCTATTAAAGGCGTTGGCGATGTCCAGAGACACCGCCAACGCCACCCCCCCC
>NW_017296742.1:738576-739338 GCF_001594075.2 Trachymyrmex cornetzi | reverse complement strand
CTCGAGGAGCGGGATGTCCAGGGACTCCGCTATCGGGGGGGCCCAGGGTCGCAACTTTCCCGTCACGATCCTATAGGGCCTCCCCCACGGGTCCCTGTCCAGGGAGGAGATAAGCTCCTTCCAGGCATCAGCCTTCGCCCGCCTGATGGCCGTCCTCAGAGCGCTCCGCGCAGCCCGGAGCGCCCCGGCGACCTCTTCCATCTCTGCGCCGATGCCCCGCCGCCTTGCGCTGGTGTGCACCCGTCGCACAGTGGCGCGCCGGGTGATTTTTTTCATCAACAACGATTTCCTCAGCAACGGCTCGACCGATTTAGATTAAACAAAAACGAGCTTAAAGGGGACAAAATTACCAAAAAAACTATGCAGGCCGAATTTTAAATTTTTGCGCCATTTTTAATTATTATTTAAACAAAAGAATGGAATATTTCGTGAAACCGTTAATCTATTGAAGCATATCACTTTCTTTACATGTAAAACAGCTAAAATTTTCTACCCGGGGGTTTTCGAGGTCACTGATTACGAATCTGATCTTAGATTATTAAAATTCAAAATGGCGGATCCAAAATGGTCGACCGAAATGTAAAAAGTTAATTGATCGAGATGAAACTGGGCACTCGTACCATTACTAATTACATATAATTTTCATACATATCAAAGGATGAAGTGTTGTTATAATAAAATTACCATCGACATTAGCATTACCCGATATGCACCGCGGGGAGGTTGACGAATGGATTTTGCATATCATGTCGCCATTAGGCG
>NW_017296742.1:735910-736831 GCF_001594075.2 Trachymyrmex cornetzi | reverse complement strand
TACTCGCGGCACGTATTATATCGTTTGCTATATTGTGTGCTCGCGTTCGCTTGGTAGACGGCCGGAGTGCTATAGTATAGCGCGCCGGACGTTACAGTGATCAAACCTACTTTTGAAGAAAAACACATTTTTTAATTTTTTCTTCACTTTTGTAATAAATCCGTTTATATTTAATGTGTTTGAAATAGCATTCACTTGATCGTCATTTAAAGCGTGAATTTCTTTCAACTTTACCATCAAATCACTTAGGTTTTGACATTTATTGTCAATGAAAATATCGCAGAGCGATTGATTTGTGACAGTAAATGTTTCCATATCAGCTACAAAAAATTTATTACTTTATATTAAGAACATGAAAAATATTTTTCCATACGTTCAGAAATAAGAATAATATCGTTTGTAAGGAGAACTAAATAATCTTCTACGTATATACTAAACGGAATTTCATTTCTATAACGGGAGCATGAAATTACATCAAATTGCATGAGCGCGCTTATCGGCGAAGAGCTAAGTCAGAGTTGACACCATCCACGAGTGTAGGCGCTCTTCGCCGATAGGCGCGTTCACGCAATTTGATGCTTTTTACATTTCGGTCGACCATTTTGGATCCGCCATTTTGAATTTTGAAAATCTAAGATCAGATTCGTAATCAGTGACCTCAAAAAACCCCGGGTAGAAAATTTTAGCTGTTTTACATGTAAAGAAAGTGATATGCTTCAATAGATTAACGGTTTCACGAAAGATTCCATTCTTTTGTTTAAATAATAATTAAAAATGGCGCAAAAATTTAAAAATCGGCCTGCATAGTTTTTTTGGTAATTTTGTCCCCTTTAAGCTCGTTTTTGTTTGATCTAAATCGGTCGAGCCGTTGCTGAGGAAATCGTTGTTGATGAAAAAAATCACCCGGCGCGCCACTGTGCG
>NW_017296742.1:733936-735027 GCF_001594075.2 Trachymyrmex cornetzi | reverse complement strand
CCGCCGCCGCCGACGCAGGCGGCCGCTCCCCAGGGGGAGGGGGGCCATTGGGCGAGATTCTGTAAACCTGTCAAATTTCAGTTCATCACAGAAAACACAGATGTGATTAAAATGGAGGTAAACAGCATGAATGATCAAATAAATCACCTGTATCCTACTCAATGTACCTATAAAAATAAAAACATTACAATAAAACATAAGTTAATACTGACAATGGTTGACGGAAAGGTGATCAATGCAGTTTGTGGAAACGTTTCATCTATGAGGTGCCATATTTGTAATGCAAAACCAACTGAAATGAATAAATTAAATAATATCAATAAAAAAGAGGCGACAGAAGAACACTATAAATATGGTATGTCTACATTACACGCATGGATTCGATGTTTTGAGTGCCTCTTGCATATTTCTTACAATCTACAATTTAAATCATGGACTGCAAGAACTGAAAGTGAAAAAGAAATGAAGAGTGTTGCAAAGAAAAAAATTCAATTAGAATTTCACAGACAAATGGGTTTAAATGTAGATATTGTAAGGCAAGGAACAGGCACATTAAATGATGGAAACACCGCTCGAAGATTTTTTAACGATCCGTTAATGACAGCCAGTATTACCGGATTAAACGAAAACTTAATTCGAAAATTTGCGGTTATATTACAAGCCTTGAGTTCTGGGCATGAAATAGATCCAATCAAGTTTTCCGAATTCACTAGGGATACCGCTGCCGATTATGTAAAGCTGTATGATTGGTATTACATGCCAGCATCCGTACACAAAATATTAGTGCATGGTGCGGATATTATAAGAAGTTTTTCTCTACCAATTGGACACCTATCTGAAGAGGCTCAAGAGTCTAGAAATAAGGATTTTAAAAGATTCAGAGAAGACCATACCTGAAAGTGTTCTCGAATTGATTCGAATACGGATTTATTGAACGTTCTTCTCATTTCTTCCGATCCTTACATTTCCAGCCTCCGAAGCGTTCAGGTAAAAAATAAGAAAACCCTTTTTCCGGAAACCTTACAATTATTAGTGCTTTGCAATGAATCCTAAAATGAAATGGTATTACCTATTATATATTTATATATATA
>NW_017296742.1:730707-732087 GCF_001594075.2 Trachymyrmex cornetzi | reverse complement strand
TATACAGGGTCATCGAAAAGTATCGGACCCCCCCTAATATCTTCAGTTAGAATGCATTTTGGAGAAAATGTCCAATAGCAAAGTTGTATGGTTTCAAGCGAGTAAGATGATGACCTTGATTTTGATCTTGATCATGTCCTTTAAGGTCATTTCAAGGTCAACCTTATTTTTTTAAATGGAACCCACTACATTTTATTACATATTTTTATAGCTTATCTCGAGAGATTTCCAAAATACTATAATAAAACATTTTTTTAAATGTAAAAAAGCTTATTACGAGCTACAATCTTAAATAATCTAAATAACATATCAATAAAACAATCTATATAGTTTCATTCATTACATGTATACTTAAAACAAAAGTTAGAATGCATACGCAAAAGTTTGAATTCATACACAAACGTTTCGGCTTACAAAGCCTTCTTCAGTGTTTTAGTCTAACATAAATCCGTATATAACAATTTTATGAAACATTCAAATACTACGGTCCACTCATTCAATATAATTGTCAAAAAGTTCTTTCTTTTTATACATAATACAAAATATTTTGCCTACATAACTTTCCATACTAACGGTATCGTCATTCATCAATTAAACCACATCAATTAAACCACAGAATAATTCAATTATGTCAACCAATAACTGACTCATGGTCACCCAAAGCGCACACAATGGTAGAAATTCCTTAATCCTTGTGTCAAAAACTTCATATTGTCTTGAGACAGCAAGAACAATCCGCAATCTATGATATTCTGTCAATTTAATCAAACATATTCTTATATATATGAGATCAAATAAATAGGTACAAAATAAAAATAAGATATATAAATTCTGTAGAACAATTAATCAACTAAATTTATAAATTAAAAATCCAATTTATGAAAATTAAAATAAGGTTAAAATTAACCACATACGAGAAAATCTATAAACAATTAAAAGTTAAAAATAATAAAATTTAAAATATCAATAAAAATAATAGATAAATCAGAAATCTTACGACAATATATATAGAATGCAGTCCTCGCAATCCCAATTTTTTTATTTCGATATCTTTCAACACTAAATACTGGTCAGAACATTTATAATTCAACTAATAAATTGAATTAAAAAAATAAACTCAGTTAACAATATTGAGAAAATTTAACTTAGATGTACGTGTTGAACGTTTTAACTGAGAAATGTAACAGACCAAACAAAAACAGTGAGCGCTCTACATGTAACCTCAAGCCAGTTCACAATATTACAATTTCTTATCACGAATATCAAAAATTATGTTTGAATATGACTTATCTAATAACTCTGTATCCTTCATTAAATTCAAGCCTTTCTTCTGCTCTTTGATGTGAATCATTTCAGATATATTTCTTTTCCTATATCTTT
>NW_017296742.1:728753-730084 GCF_001594075.2 Trachymyrmex cornetzi | reverse complement strand
TGGTCTATTACATTTCTCAGTTAAACTTTAAACGTTCAACACGTACATCTAAGTTAAATTTTCTCAATATTGTTAACTGAGTTTATTTCTTTTAATTCAATTTATTAGTTGAATTATAAATGTTCTGACCAGTATTTAGTGTTGAAGGATATCGAAATATAAAAAAATTGGGATTGTAAGGACTGCATTCTATATATATTGTCGTAAGATTTCTGATTTATCTATTATTTTTATCGATATTTTGAATTTTATTATTTAATTGTTTATAGATTTTCTCATATGTGGTTAATTTTAACCTTTATTTTAATTTTCATTAATTGGATTTTTAATTTATAAATTTAGTTGATTTTTTTTAATTGTTCTACAGAATTTATATATCTTATCTTTATTTTGTACCTATTTATTTGATCTCATATATATAAGAATGTGTTTGATTAAATTGACAGAATATCATAGATTGCGGATTGTTCTTGCTATCTCAAGACAATATGAAGTTTTTGACACAAGGATTAAGGAATTTCTACCATTGTGTGCGCTTTGGGTGACCATGAGTCAGTTATTGGTTGACATAATTGAATTATTCTGTGGTTTAATTGATGTGGTTTAATTGATGAATGACGATACCGTTAGTATGGAAAGTTATGTAGGCAAAATATTTTGTATTATGTATAAAAAGAAAGAACTTTTTGACAATTATATTGAATGAGTGGACCGTAGTATTTGAATGTTTCATAAAATTGTTATATACGGATTTATGTTAGACTAAAACACTGAAGAAGGCTTTGTAAGCCGAAACGTTTGTGTATGAATTCAAACTTTTGCGTATGCATTCTAACTTTTGTTTTAAGTATACATGTAATGAATGAAACTATATAGATTGTTTTATTGATACGTTAGATTATTTAAGATTGTAGCTCGTAATAAGCCTTGTTACATTTTAATTTTTAACATTAACGAGCGTGATTAATATATAAAACATTTTTTCATTAAGTATTTTTTGAGTTATAAAGATTTGGACATTTTTCCAAAATGCATTCTTACTGAAAATATTAGGGGGATCCGACACTTTTTGATTAATGTATTTTCTTTAAACCAATTAATTGGTCTCATTATTCCGCGCACAAAAGAGTTAAGGTTATGATTACTGAAAACTAAATAATATTTTACAAGATATTTTACATTTTGTGTCAAAAAATTGTTAATTTCAAACCTTTATAACTCAAAAAGTACTTAATAAAAAAATATTTTATTGCAGTGTTTTGGAAAGCTCTCGAGATAAGCTATAAAAATATGCAACAAAATGTAGGGGGTTCCATTTAAAAAAATAAGGT
>NW_017296742.1:720674-727377 GCF_001594075.2 Trachymyrmex cornetzi | reverse complement strand
CCTGGGGCCTTTCGCTTTATGTTCCCTGCACCGGAGGAGAGGACGCGCAGCGCGTTGTTGTGTAGGTGACGAACCGGGGGGAATTGTCGGCGAGCCTCCCGGCCGTATTACTCGCCGACAACCGAACAATTTATGATATGGAAAACGAAAAGGAAGAATCACGACGGGGCTTCGGAACCCCGTCACGGTTTCCCGGGGGTACAGTCCCTGCCCCCGGGCGATCTACCCCCGTGGCTTCGGGCCTGGGGGAATCCAGCGAAGGACTAGCCGTGGGGTTGCCGACGGGCTCCACGGCTGAACATGCTACCGTCCGGGAGGACATAGGAGAAGGAGGAGGAACATTGGATGAGGACAGTGTGCCGTCTACCTCTGCGGAAGCAGGGGCGAAAATGGAGACTACCCCGAAGAAACAGAGGAAAGAATTGCGACTACAACTACATAGGACAAATGTAGTGGCAATTACGGCGAATACCTCTCCGGTAGGATTGGCTGGGAATGTGCCGACCTCGGCGAGAGGAGCGGCACCACTACCACGAAGGGGTAGATCAAGAACGGTAGGATATCCCAAGGAAACGAGGATAAGAGTCGTCGAAGGAGAAATTGTAAATTCTCCTATAGCAGAGAGCGCCTCCGTGGGTACACCGGTCTTCGGCGGTTCCGGAAGAGGAATCGATGTGGGTGAAGCGGCGTCCAGCCCCACCAGCGTAATTGAGGTGGATTCCGAACAGGAGGAGAGCACTGGAGGAGAACAGACGCCCTCTATTTCCGTAGAAGACACGGAGGAGGGTTTGTCCTCCTCGTTTGAATGCGTCCCTAGGAAGGGAAAGAAGAGGGGGCGGAAGCCTAAGGGCATGAACTGCCCTGGGTCGCATGCCCTGTCCAGGCTCGGCTCGAAACAGATGGATTTCGAGGATGACGAGCTGGACAGGGTCGACTTTTTCAAGTTGGCCAAGAGAGGTGGTCACGGGATGAAAAGGCGGAAGGGCCTCGTGGAGTGCGAGCTGGACGACAGGCTCTCGTCCCATCAAAAAGACGCTATAGAGGAGGTCACGGCGCTGTTTCCCCAGATGTCTCCAAAGTCAATTATGGCGGAGACGCTGAGGGTTTTGGAGACCGCGGGGGAAGCAGAGCGAAGAACCCAAAGCATGAAGGGTGATTTGCGGCGACAAATTAAGGTTGGCGTAAACGTCGCTAAGATCGCCGTACAGAAGTTAGTGGCGGAAATCGTCAAAGGCACGGGACCTAGTGACGAAATTAGGGCCAATAACTTGGCCCTAGAAAAGGAAGTAATTAAACTCAGACAGGAGGTTGACACTCTCCGACGGGAGAGGACTACAATGCGGGAGCAAATAAACGCGCTACAGAACACGGTCCAGGAGATGAGGGACAGGGGCCGTGACAGGAGATCTGTCCTTTCTCCTGGGGAGGAGACTCGGGACGAGGGCTCCCCAATAAGGACCAGAGGGCGGGACAGGAGGGAGCGTTCTACGAGGAGTAGGGACGTCGACTCTGACAAGGTAATGGAGAACCTCCCCCCGGCCTACCGACCATCGATCGGTGGGGTCCGGAGAAGGTTAGAGGATAGGTCGCCTAACTCGCCTAATAAAGGTTAACGAGGAGGGGCAAATAGCTCTTGGACCTAGAGAGACAGGAGGAACTAGCCTTAAGAAACGTGGAGACACGTATGCTGAGAAGGTTAGAAGCGGAGTGAAGGAAGACATCGGCGGAGGCGACGGACCAGGAGACAGCAGGGACCGGGAGATCCCGTCCCCCTCAGTGGAATACCCGGTCGAAGGCGAGGCCTGGACCGAGGCCAAATCAAAGAAAGCGCGCAAGAGGATGCGAAAGAAAGAGAAGGCAGGAATGACCTCCGATGCGAACGTGAACACCGAGACGCGAGATAAGAGAGACCTAGGACGAACCACGGTACCCCCACCTTCCGGAGGGGATATTGGTGCCGGAGTGCGCCGGACCGGCGCTAATAATAGTGTAGGTGGAGTGAGTGCGCGAGGCGGGACGCCGAAAGGCCTTGCGCCCGTTAACGCCCCGACCCGCCCTCGCGTGAGGGAGTCGGGAAACACGGGACGACGAGTGCCTGCGGTTAGGGATAATGTTTTCCGGGCACCTCGAACGGCGGCGGTTCTCGTTCGGTGCGAGAACAAGGACAAGGACAGGCCGGGCAGCGCTTCATATGCCGAGGTCATGAAGCTTGCGAGAAGCAAGATTTCGCTTGAGGACCTCGGCATATCGAACACGCGTATTAGGAGGGCGCAGGCAGGCGGCCTCCTAATAGAGATACCGGGGGGCGAAGAGGCCGGAGCTAAAGCGGAGGCCCTAGTGGGCAGACTGAAGGATGTCCTCTCGGAAAGCCAGTTTAAAGAGGAAGTGCACGTTGTTAGGCCCATGCGGAGGGCGGAGATCAGGCTGGTGGACATCGACCAATCGGTCTCCGCTGAAGAGGTGGCCGAGGCGGTGGCCAAAAACGGACAGGCCCAAATGGCAGAAGTTAGAGTTGGACCCCTCAGGCCCGGGAGAGGCGGTTTAAGTGCGGTGTGGGTGCAGTGCCCTTTGGCATGCGCCAATAAACTATTAAGTGCTGGCCGCATGAGAGTGGGCTGGACGATGGCTGGGGTGGTGCCCCTGGCAAAGCGGAGGCTGCAATGCTTCCGATGCTTTGCTGTGGGGCACACCCGGACGAATTGCGCGAGCCAGGTGGACCGCACCACCTGGTACTTTCAGTGCGGAAGTGGGGACGGTCATAGAGCCGCGGGCTGCCGGAAGCCCCCAAAGTGCCCGGTATGCGCGGGAAGGGGGTTGCCCTCTGGACATCGGGCTGGAGCGCCCGAATGCGTCCCATATAATGGACCGGGGCTGAAAGTGCGCGAGGACACAAGTTCAACACCTGCGGAAGTGGTAGCAGATGGAGCTGATCGGGGAGCTCCGACCCCTGGAGAGGGGACTCGCGAGGAGGCCATGGAGACCTGCGATGGCTAGACTGGCGCAAATTAACGTCAATCGGTCTAGACCATCGCAGGAGATGGTGGCCAGAGTAAGTGGCGAGCTGGGACTCGGATTAGTCGCCATATCGGAGCCTAATAGGATTCCGGACGACGGGCGTTGGGTGTCCTCGCTGGACAGCCCACCTTCTGCCGCCATCACCTGGCAGTGGGCCCAGACGAGGATACCCTGTTCACTCCTCTGGAGAGGGAGGAGGTTCGTGGCCGTGGACTGGGGGAACACTGTAGTGGTGTCCTGCTACTTCCCCCCCAGTCTGAGCGATGAGGACTTCTTAACGGACATGAGCGAACTTGAGGGAAGGCTAGCGCAAGTGGTGGGTCGCCCGGTCATCGTAGCTGGTGACTTTAACGCTCGTGCTTATGCCTGGGACAGGGGGGGTCGCAACAGGAGGGGTGATCTCCTCCTGGAGTGGCTGGCTTCTGTGGACCTGCAGGTGATGAACGAGGGAGAGGAGCCTACGTGTTTGCACCCGCGTGGTTCTTCTAGGGTTGACCTGACGTTGGCCTCTCGCTCGGCGGCCAGGTCGACCACAGGATGGAGGGTCGCTGGAGAGATAGAGTCACTTTCCGACCACTTGTACGTGACGATGGAGGTTGGTGCTCGGATCATTGGCCCGGAGGTCGGGAAAACCGCATTGAGGACCTTCCCCAGATGGGTGACGAGCAAGGTGGATGCCGACCTGATGGAGGCGGCGGCGGTTTTTTCGGCCTGGTGTGGAATCCCGGAAGACGCCGCTGGAGGAGCCGATCGACTGGATGGGATACTGCACGAGATATCCGATGCAGCGATGCCGAGGAGGGGGCTCCCACGAAAGCCCCACGCGTATTGGTGGTGTGAGGAAATTGCAGAGCTGCGCCGTGCCTGCAATCGTTGTAGGAGGAAGGTGACGCGTGCGCGAGCGTGTGCGAGCGTGACGCCGGAGGGAATGCGGGCCCTCTGGCGAGATCTTAGGGACAGGCGCAGGGAGCTGAGGTCGTCGATCGCTCGATCCAAGGCGAAGCTTTGGAAAGAGCTGGTCGACGATCTTGAGCGGGATCCCTGGGGCACGCCTTATAGGATAGTCCTGCGGAAGTTACATTTGGGAGGCGCATCCGTGCTGGAGGTGCTTCCCCCTGAGACAGCGGAAAAGATAGTGGCGACACTCTTCCCCGCGGATTTGACCCCGCCGGAAGGGGAAGTAGTCGCTGAGTGGACTGACGACTAGAACGTGACGCCAGTGGAAATACTCGAGGCTTGCACAAGGGTCAAAACTGGAAAGGCTCCGGGGCCTGACGGCATAACAGGAGGAGTAATCAAAAGCACGGTGAGGCACCTGGCCCCTTTGTGGGCCAGATGCTTCACCGAATGTCTCAGGGGGGGGGGGCACTTCCCGCACAAATGGAAAGAGGCCAGGTTAGTGCTTCTGAAGAAGCCTGGGAAACCAGAGGGGACCCCGTCCTCGTATAGGCCAATCTGCCTATTGAACGAGGCGGGAAAGCTTCTGGAGAGGGTCGTGGTTGGCAGATTGCACGCGTACATGGAAAGGGAGGAAGTCATAGCCGATGGACAGTATGGGTTCAGAAAGCGGCGCTCCACCGTGGACGCCATCTGGACCCTGCGGGAACGCGTCAGAGAGGGCACACGGGAGGGGGGGGGTGGTGGTCGCGGTGTCGTTAGACATAGCGAACGCCTTCAACTCCCTCCCGTGGCCCGTTATCAGGAGGGCATTGGAGGAGAAGGGTGTCCCGGGATACCTCCGGGGCATCCTTCATAGTTACCTCTCGGGACGGGGACTAGCGTACGTGGACCGCAGAGAACGGGTAGTCCGAGGGGCTGTCACGTGCGGGGTTTCGCAGGGTTCGGTTCTGGGGCCGACCCTGTGGAACATCGGCTATGACGGAATCCTTAGATTGGGTATGCCGATTGGGTGCGCTGCATTGTGCTACGCGGACGACACTCTGGTGACGGCGAGCGCGGGCGATTTTGAGGGAGCACGCGTAAGGGCGGAGCTGGGTACCACCGCGGTGGTACGTGCTATTGAGAGGCTGGGCTTGAAGGTCTCGATAGCCAAGACGGAGGCTATCGCCTTCATGATGGAGGATATTCCGCGGGGGGCCGTGGTTAGAATAGGCGGGGCGGGGGTTCCGATCGGCTCCACCGTGAAGTACCTGGGTTTAACCCTGGACTCGCGGTGGACCTTTCGGGACCACTTTAACGCGTTGGTACCGAAGGCGTGGGGGATGGCGACATCCCTCGCCAGACTGATGGCCAACGTGGGGGGCCCTGGCGAGCGTAGGAGAAGAACCTACGCCGCGATCGTCATGTCGGTTGTCCTTTATGGTGCGCCAATATGGGCGCAGACGGCGGCCGAAGATCGCGGTATACAGAAAGCGGTACGGAGGCTACAGCGTCATCTGGCGCTTCGAGTCATCAGGGGGTATCGTACCGTCTCGGGCGAGGCCGCGGCCATTCTGGCTGGAATGGTCCCTTTCAACCTGGCGACCAACCGTCTTAGACGGTCATATATGAGAAGACGGGACATTATCGCCCGGGATGGCGCGATATCCCCTGGTGCGAGCGCAACTCTGTTGGAGTTGGAGCGCCGCAGATCAATCGGCAGATGGGTCAAGCGTATTGAGGAGCTGCCTCCGAATGGCCCGGGCGCGGGGGTGCGCGAGGCCATGGGCGGCGATCTGGAAGCGTGGGTGGGAAGGGCTCACGGGGCCCTCACCTACCGCATGACCCAGATACTGACGGGGCATGGGGTGTTCAACGCCTACCTGTATAGGATAGGGCGTATGGGCACCCCAATATGCATTTTTTGTCGCGCGGCCCACGATACGGCCGGTCACACCCTCCTGTTTTGCCCGGCCTGGGCGGAACAGAGGGGTGACCTCTTGGACATTATAGGGGTCGATAGAACGGTCAGGGCGGTGGTGAGGGCCATCGTGCGCTCGCCCGAAGCGTGGGCCGTCTTCGCCTCGTTGTGCGAAGCAATCATGAGGCGCAAGGAGGAGGAGGAGCGCGACCGAGAGCGCGAGCAAGCTGCCCGAGAGCAAGCGGCTCGATAGCGAGCGGAAGCACTAGCCCCCCTCTAAATGGGCATAGCTCCAGTGAACAACTTGTGGGAGGAGCTCACAGAGGATGTACATAATTGTAAATAATAGTTGATAAGTTCCAATGATCATGTGTGAGAGGAACAATGCGGCAATTGGATATACCGTATATATATATATATAGACTTAATAGATTTAATAGTATAGACTTAATAGCATAAGGCTAGGTTACGACCTAGATAGAGTAAGCTAGATTAGCATCTTAGCGGAGAACCCGCACAACGAGGTAGGGAGTATAGACTCCAACGCTGGGGGGCAGTCCGAGGTTATGCTGAAATGCGGTTCCGGACTGTCCCCCATGAGGCTAGGGCGGTAGTGCGCTTTAGGGGGAGTTTTTAGTCGGTAGGCGGCCGCCTCGGTGCGTCCCTGGGGTACCTTGTACTCCAGGGATCACGAGATGGTTGAATCCGGCACTCCCGACGGTACGGGCCGTCGGGGGTCTTCCCCTTGCCGAAGGGGACCCTTTCGAGACACCCATCGGCAAGGGGTTCAAGAAGATTTTCTCCTCCTACGTAAAACAAAAAAAAAAGTGCGTGTGCAGACCCCCGTGCGTGGAGAGCCTTGTCGTGGCACGGGGGCTCACTCGGGGC
>NW_017296742.1:717931-719105 GCF_001594075.2 Trachymyrmex cornetzi | reverse complement strand
GTGGGAAAGATGCCGACCTCGGCGAGAGGGGAGGCGCCACTCCCAAGAAGAGGACGATCCGGGGCAATTAGATACCCATGTCAGACGAGGATAAGGGTGGTGGAGGGCGAAATCGTCAACTCCCCTATTGCGGAGACCGTTTCAGCCGGTACACTAGCCCTTAGCGGCTCTGGCGACGGGATCGACGCTGGTGATGCAGCGTCCAACGCATCCAGCGCGGTAAATATAGAGACGGAGCAGGAGGAAGCGTCGGAGGTGGATCTGACGGTCACTACCCCTAACGAGGGAACAGAGGACGACCCGTCATCGTCCTTTGATCAAGTCCCCAGGAAGGGGAAGAAGAGGGGGCGGAAGCCGAAGGGCTCCAATTGCCCTGGGTCGCACGCCCTGTCGAAGCTCTCCTCGAAGAGAATGGACTTCGAGGATGATGAGCTAGACAGGGTAGACTTCTTTAAGATATCCAAGAAGGCTGGCCACGGGGGACTCAAGAAGCGGAAAGGCTTGGTTGAGTGCCCATTGGATGATAGGTTGTCATCTCGTCAGAAAGATGCTATAGAGGAAGTGACCGTTTTGTTCCCTCAAATGTCTCCAAAGTCTATTATGGCGGAGACATTGAGGGTGTTGGAGACCGCGGGTGAAGCAGAGAGACGGACTCAATCAATGAAAGGAGACCTACGTCGCCAAATCAAGGTCGGAGTCAACGTGGCTAAAGTGGCGGTCCAAAGATTGGTATCGGAAATTACGAAAGGTGCGGGACCAGCCGACGAGGTGAGGGCCAACAACTTGGCTCTTGAAAAGGAGATCATTAAGCTTCGTCGAGAAATGGACGCCCTCAGACGAGAGAGAACCTCCCTGAGAGACCAGGTGGACTCTCTGCGACGAACGGTAGAGGATCTAAGGGATGCTGAGAGGAGAAGAGTGCGCGAAAGGAGTCGTGCACCCTCCTCGGAGGAGGAGGGCTGGATACGGGGCTCCTCTCTCTCGACTCTCCTGCGCTCTCGAGGGGAACGAGCTGAGCGAAGATAGCTAACGGACACGAGTGAAGTGACGCGAGAGCTGGGGGAGGACGTGCTCCCTCCCGCGTACAGGCCGGCCCTGAGGAGGAGCAGGAGGAGGCTAGAAGACTGGCCTTCCCTGTCCACCAGAGTCAACGAGAATGGAAGAATCGTGGCGG
>NW_017296742.1:713811-716975 GCF_001594075.2 Trachymyrmex cornetzi | reverse complement strand
GTCAGAACCGGTCCTCTCAGATTGGGGCGGGGCGGCATGAACTCGGTGTGGGTTCAGTGTCCGTTACAGTGCGCGAATAAGCGAGAGATTATTAGCGAGAGACGAATGAGAATAGGATGGTCGTCGGTGGGAGTGGTGGCACTGGCGAAAAGGAGGCTCCAGTGTTTCCGATGCCTGGCGGTGGGGCACACAAGGGCCAACTGCCAGAGCCTAGTCGACCGTTCTACGAGTTGTTTCCAGTGCGGTAGTGATGGGCATAGGGCCGCGGAGTGTCGGCTACCCCCAAAGTGTCCGGTGTGCGCGTCGCGAGGCCTGGCGTTTGGAGATAGGGCGGGGGCACCGGAGTGCACACCATTCAATGGTCGTGGACGGGTACCCAAGGATGGTGAAACGCGAGAAAACGTAGAGGGAACGTCGGTTGGAGCTGATCGGGGAGCTCCGACATTAGCGAACGAGCCGGTCAATATGGAGGTAGATAATGGCTAGATTAGCACATATAAACGTAAACAGGTCGCGACCGTCGCAAGATCTTATTGCGAGGGTAAGCGAGGAACTCAGGTTAGGGATAGTGGCTGTCTCGGAACCCAGTGGCATCCCGGACAATGGCCGCTGGGTAGCTTCTAGCGATGACCCCCCCTCGGCAGCCATAACATGGCAATGGAGCCGTGTTCCTTACGTTGGAGGGGCACGAAATTCGTGGCGGTAGACTGGAGGGACTTCATCGTGGTCGCATGCTACTTTTCCCCCAGCCTTAGCGAAGCGGAATTTTCCAGAAGTTTGTACGAGCTGGAAAACAAATTGCTGGGAATAAGGGGTCACCCGGTAGTGATCATGGGAGACTTTAATGCCCGCGCCCATGCATGGGACCCTGGACGACCCAATAGGAGAGGAGCCATCCTTACGGGTTGGCTGGGGGTAATGGACCTCCAGATAATAAACGAGGGAATGGAACCGACATGCGTTCACCCGCGGGGCGTTTCATGTGTAGACATCACACTGGCGACCCCTATTGCGGCGAGGAGGATCTCTGCTTGGAGAGTGGAGGCTGGACTGGAGTCCCTCTCGGACCACAAATACGTGGTAATGGAAGTCGGGACTTCTCTGGTTGGGCCTACCACGGGGAAGACGGCTCTCAGAGCCTTCCCCAGATGGGCGGTCGGGAGAGCCGATCTGGATCTAATGGAAGCAGCGGCGGTCTTCACGGCGTGGAGCGACACTCCTGGCAATACCACCGCGGGAGCCGAGAGGATGGATCGGGCACTCCGGGACATCTCGGATGCTTCGATGCCGAGGAGAGGAACCGTTAAAAAACCGTCCACCTACTGGTGGAATGACGAGATCGCGGACCTACGCCGGAGCTGCAATATGAGCAGAAGAAGGCTCACGCGAGTGCGTGCGAGGAGCAGGGTACCTCCCGCAGACATCCAAATGTACTGGGATGAGCTGCGGGAGGCCAGACGTAGACTTAGGATAGCGATTAGCCGATCGAAGGCTAAATTATGGGGGGAACTTGTGAACGACCTCGATAGGGACCCTTGGGGCATGCCTTACCGATTGGTACTGAGGAAGTTAAACGCGGGCGGCGCGTCGGTCGTGGAGGTGCTCCCTCCTGAGATTGTGGGGGAAATAGTTACGACTCTATTCCCTGCGGACAACACCCTGCAGGATGCTGGGATCCCGGCTGTTTGGCACGAGGACATGGAGGTTACTCCGGTAGAGGTGTTGGAGGCCGGAACCAGAATAAAGCTGGGGAAGGCTCCGGGTCCGGATGGGATTACGGGGCACGTGGTCAAAAAGACGCTGGATAGCCTTGCCCCTATGTGGACAAGGTGTTTTACGGAGTGTCTCAGGAGGGGGCACTTTCCACGGAAGTGGAAACTTGCGAGACTCATGCTAGTCAAAAAACCGGGTAAGCCGGATCTCTCCCCGTCCTCGTACAGGCCCCTGTGCCTGCTCAGCGAGGCGGGGAAATTACTAGAGAGAGTGATAGTGCAGAGGCTTCAGACTTTCCTGGACGTCACAGAGGGAATAGCAAGCGGCCAATATGGCTTTCGACGGCACCGCTCTACCATAGACGCGGTATGGTGCCTAAGGGAACACGTGGAGCAGGGCATACGGGAGGGGGGTGTCGTAGTCGCGGTGTCCTTGGACATCGCGAATGCGTTCAACTCCCTCTCGTTGCCTGTTATTAGAAGAGCCCTGGGAGAGAAGGACGTTCCGGGATATATCCGGAGCGTCCTTCATGATTATCTTTCGGACAGGGGCTTGTCCTATGTGAACAGAAGGTTCACATAGGACAAGCCCCTGTCCGAAAGATAATCCGAAGGACTCCACAAGTTGGTGCGAGAAGCCATGACGCGCGGAGTTCCGCAGGGCTCGGTCCTTGGACCGACCCTGTGGAACATAGGCTATGACTCGGTCTTGAGGGCGAACATGCCAATAGGGTGTTCGGTACTATGTTACGCGGATGATACGCTATTGATCGCGAATGCTGCGTCATTCGACGAGGCACGCACGAGAGCAGAACTAGGGGCCACCTTTGTGATAAGGCTGATAGAGCGGTTGGGGCTAAAAGTGTCAGTCTCAAAGACCGAGGCGGTTGCCTTTATGGCCGAAGATATTCCGGAGGGCGCGGCTACCAGGATCGGGGGGGAGGTGGTGCCGATCGGATCCACCGTGAAGTACCTGGGACTGACCCTGGACTCACGGTGGACCTTCCGGGACCACTTCCGCCTACTCATGCCCAAGGCATGGAAAATGGCGGGGGCCTTGGCAAGAATCACTGCCAACATTGGTGGTCCTGGCGAACGGCGCAGAAAGATGTACGCCACAGTCGTCATGTCTGTGGTATTATACGGGGCCCCGATTTGGACGCAGACTGTGGCGAGAAACCGCGAAACGTTAGGGAGCGTGCGTAAGCTGCAGCGGCAGCTTGCCCTAAGGGTCATTAGGGGGTACCGAACCGTTTCCCACGACGCGGCGGCGATTCTGTCGGGAATGATTCCATTTGATTTGGCGGCAGATCGCATCAGACGGGCGTATTTACGCAGGAGAGACATCATTGCCCGGGATGGCGAGATCACCCCGCATGTGGGGGCGATGTTATTAGAGGCCAAGCGGCGGAGTTCGATCTCACGATGGCAGAGGCGTATCGATGAGCTGCC
>NW_017296742.1:711162-713516 GCF_001594075.2 Trachymyrmex cornetzi | reverse complement strand
CCATGCGTTCTCCCGAGGCGTGGAGCGTCCTTGCAAACTTTTGCGAGACTGTTATGCGGAGGAAGGAGGAGGACGAGCGCGCTCGGGAGCGGGGACTTGACCCGCGCGTAGGGGTGCTCGCCCTACGTGAGGAAGAATCTGACCCAGGTTAGAATTGGTCTGGCGATGACAGGATATGCGCAAGCTCGTACTGAGCTTTGCATGTATATAATGTACATAGGATTAGGATCTGAGTAGTCACTAAGTCTTAAGTGTATAATATTAGGTATATTAGTAGTGTATAATGTATAATGCGAAGATATAATGTATAATGCGAAGGACCCGTTGTAGCGGTGGCGAGTCAAAGACTCGAAAGGCAGGGGGCACTCTGACGATATGCTAGAGTGCGGTTCCGGAGTGCCTCCCCATGCTTGTGTGCGGTAGTACGTTAAAAGGGGGAGTTTTTAGTCGGTAGGCGACTGTCCCGGTGCGTCCCTGGGGTACCATGGTACCACAGGGATCACGGGGCGATTGAATCCGGCACTCCCGACGGTACGGGCCGTCGGGGGTCTTCCCCTTCCCGATGGGTGTCCCGAAAGGGTCCTCCTTGCGAAGGGGTATACGAAGATTTTCTCCTCCCACGTAAAACAAAAAAAAAAGTGCGTGTGCAGAGAGTTTAGGAGAGTTCAGTTAGTGGCTTAGTCTCATTCTCTGCTCTCGACGAGAGACTAATCTTAACCACCCACTCGCGTGGAGTAATGTAATAGATGCTCACGCGGAATACACAGTGTAATACTCAGCGGCTTAACAAAGTGGGAGACTGACTCCAATGTGTTCACATCTTGTCACGTATGCAAAGAATTAAATATACGTTTATATCGTGTCATTTGTAAATTGAATGTTATTAATGCAAATCACCCATCACTGTACGATACGCTCTACATGCGAGGTGGCGGAATAACCTTCTCCTTTGGAGGTGAAAAGGAGTGGCGACCGAACAGAAGACGGTAAACTGGACCGAATTACGTTCAGAAGATTGTAATTCGGCTACAACACAACATGGTATCGTGGATTTGATTTTGGGTGACGTTGCCAAGGTGAGAGCAAGGTCCCTTCGAAATTTTAAATGAAACCCCTCAATTTTCATTGCATATTTTTATAGCTTACCTTGAGAGCTTTTCGAAATACTATGATAAAATATTTTTTTATTAAGTCTTTTCAAGTTATAAGGCTTGAAAGTTACAGTACCCCTGGCATTAGCATTATCCCAGTTGTCCGACCGACGACTATATATAAAAATTGAATGTTGTTTAGGGTCATGATGTAGATAACATTTGTTAAGATCAAAACCATTGGAGGTTGTTCCTCTTATTTTCATTTTTACTCTAAAATTCACTTTTACTTAAAAATGATCAAAGTGAGGTACCTTGCTCTGACTCTGACGTCACCCAAAGTCAAACGCATGGTACCATCTTTGTATGTCCTTTTCGAAATCACATAACTTTCATCTGAAACTTTTTTTAACTGTACATCTTCTCGAGGTATTCTAGTGTAGCAATTAGAGTGAAACCCTGTATATAATTACATACATATACATATATGATGTATAATAAGTACGCTAAAAGATTTCAAGGGGTGATTCATCATTTTTGAGACTAAAATTTCATATGACTATGTCCGAAATTAACTTTAAACATAAGAAAGGCCTGTTCAATTTGAGCTCTGGAATCAAAACGCAGTCATCGATGCAAAAAAATTCAATGTAAGATTTTAGGAACTATAAAGTGTATTGATAAGCGTCACTCAGATGCGTTTTAAATTCTCCGAAATCTTATCCACATTGAATTTTTTTGCATCGATAGCTTTACATTTAGGCTCCGCAGCTCAAATTGGATATAAGATGTCAAAGTTAAAAAAAAATTTCGTTTTTACGAAAATTTCAAAAATCACTCGAGTTATTTTGATGGAACTTTGTACATGTTTAAAGGGCCTGAAGGTTTATCTTTTGCTTAGAACATATACTACTGGAAGAGAAATTGCCTATGCCACCCATATACCAGGCGTGAAGCCAATATCTGTAAGTAGTATATGGGCAGCCATGGACAGTCAAAACAAACCCCCACCACTCCACCCCTGGCGTCAAAACAAACCCCCACCATTCCACCCCTAGCGTCAAAAGCAAATTCCCTCTTCCCCCCTAGATGTCAAAACAAACCCCCTCTTCTCCCCTAGACGTCAAAACAAATCCCCCCCACTCCCCCCTAGACAACTAGAAGGGCCTGTTTGGAAAAAGGGAGCGCTTTGACTGCTTGGTGACGCGAGGGTGAAGTAATGAGGTAAATGGCGCGCTTCGATTGGTTCGCTCCATGGCTAAC
>NW_017296742.1:710474-711047 GCF_001594075.2 Trachymyrmex cornetzi | reverse complement strand
GGGGGGGGGGGGGGGAGGGGGAAAAGTTCAGGCTTTAAAGAGGAATGCGGGTATGCGGGATTTACGGTCCTTCGTTTTTTTCGAACCTCGGCGTCCTGGTTGGACACAATGAAGAGAGTATTCCTTTATCGCTTATTTTTTTCTATTATTTAATGCTGTGCGACCGATTTTTTTGTCTGGAAGGGCAGGAGGAAAATAGGAATGGGCAAGTTCGTGCCTTATTGTAACAGAGCTGGGATGATTTACTTGGTTTAGTGGATAAATTTTTTTACACTTTATGTTAGCGTTAGTCTTATTTTGAAAAATGACAAAAGTTTTAATTAATCTAGTTCTGACAAAAAATAGGAAAAAAGAAGATGTCGGTTGGAAGGGAACGAATAATTAAGAAACAAACGAGAGTTTATGATACAAAGATGTATTTATTGATACAAATTTTTCTTCATAGGAAAATACATGTAAGAATAATCTAAAAACGGCTTAGAACCATTAAGCGAAAGATTCACGATTTGAGAGGATTATATAAGAAATTTTATTGTACCGCAATGAAATTAATTCCAAAAATATTATATTAAA
>NW_017296742.1:707685-708570 GCF_001594075.2 Trachymyrmex cornetzi | reverse complement strand
AAGAATTCGGGTTGGAGTACATTTGCTCGTTCGAATTATTGGCGACTTTTAAGCTGTCCATTATTCTTACTTCGCTGTAGCACCAAACGACACGATTAATCCAAAATGGATGGGTCAAAACTAAGAAGTACAGTACTTGCTTGCTTGCTCAAGAAGTTGGAGCTAGGAACGACGAGACTCGAATGAAGCGGACTCGTGGCGCTACTGACGACATCATCTCCCTCTCTCCGATGTTACTTAACAAAAATTATTCTGCGCGCGCAGAAGAAAAAGAAAAAAGCCTAGATTTTTTCTATATTTTTTCCGTTAAAATTTAAAAAAGTCTGAAAGGGAGAGGCAAAACAAAAACGGACATGTTCGTCTTACAATACTTCGACTGCCGAGTTATAAAAATTATTGAAGAAAGGTTTTTGCCCAAATTAATAAAAAATTCTTTTAAATTATTCTGTAAGAAAAATGTGATAGCCTTTCAAAGAAGACTTACAGGGGAGAGGTAAACAAGAGGGAACAGGGGTGTACAAGTTCGTTTTACGACATTTCGACTGTTGAGTTATACATAATATTGAAGAAAGGACCTTGTCCAAATAAAAAAAAATTCTTTTAAATTCTGTAAGAAAAAAAGGACAGCTTTTAAAAAAAAAATCTAGGAATGACGGCAGGCAAGAACGAACAGAAGCGTACAAATTTGTTTTATGATATTCTGTCCGTTCTGCGTTTCAAAAATGATTGAAAAATGAAATATGGCTTGACAGAAGAGTAAATTTTTTGTCGATTACAAGGTAAGGAAAAAAAAAGATGATTTAACTTAGAAAAGCTTTTAACAAATAAGAAATAGTCGACTTTCTAAGTAAGAATATTTACAAAAAAAATATGGAGAACCTTTGT
>NW_017296742.1:705532-706727 GCF_001594075.2 Trachymyrmex cornetzi | reverse complement strand
ATTCTTTACGAGAAGCACCATTTGGGCCAGTTTCACCAACGCTTAGCGCATTTTTTACCTTTTTTTAAAAAGGTAAGTTTGTATATAATTTTAAAAATCCCTAGAGAGAATCTTTTATACATATGATACATATCATTAGAGTTAAGTAAATAATAAAAAAAAGATTGGGTTTTACTTTTTAATTTGGTAGAATTTAATTTGATAAAGATACAAATGATACGTGTCATTAGTTTTAATAAACATTAAAAAAATTACAATCACATTTACAAATATTATCAATTTTTAATCTAATCCTAAATCTATCTTAAATCTACCCATCGCTTTTAAAATCTTAAATCTACGCATCGCTCTTATACGCATGTCTTACAAATCTAAATTATCCTATTCTTAATTTATGCTTTTACAGTATTTAACGCACGCCGTATAAAACTTACTAAATCTGAACCGTATATTTATATATGGATACCTAACGTCGTATTTGTGAGGTCTAATTTCCATTAGCTGTGAGACTTAAATTTTACCGTAAAATAGTTTTTTTGGATGTAAACACACGCTCTTAGCGTCTTTTTTACCTTTTTTTAGAAAAGGTAAGTTTGTATACAATTAAAATATCCCATCGCCTCCTTTTTTTGTACATATTAGCTACAACAATAAAAATCTTTTGTATACTAGTATACTAGTAGATTTTACCGTAAAATAGTTTTATTGGATGATAGATTTTACCGTAAAATATATATAGTTTTATGGGATGAGCACACGCTCTTAGTGCCTTTTTTACCTTTTTTTTAAAAAGGAAAGTTTGTAAGATACAATT
Source organism: Trachymyrmex cornetzi (assembly GCF_001594075.2). Taxonomy (NCBI): domain Eukaryota; kingdom Metazoa; phylum Arthropoda; class Insecta; order Hymenoptera; family Formicidae; genus Trachymyrmex; species Trachymyrmex cornetzi. The sequence goes on along the minus strand of NW_017296742.1, from coordinate 705,913 downwards.
TTAAAAAATCCCACCGCCTCCTTTTCTTTTATATATTTATTAGCTACAGCATATTAGCTACAGCAGTGAAAATCCTTTGTTATTAGCTACAGCATATTAGCTACAGCACTGAAAATCCTTTGTATATGAGCTACAGCAACAAAAATCTTTTGTATATAGGGTAACTCCGGTATATACGTCGCGCTAGGATTTACGCCGCGGAAGTAAAAAAAAAATGGAAGAAGCGGGGGTAATTTTCCCGCAACTACTCTGTTACATGCCTTTAAGTTATATTAGTATTGAGTTATAATTTCGGCTTCGATTGGGCATGCATATGTGTCTATCGGTTCTGTGATACACACTAGTCCGGTTATTTATCGAGTGTGAGTGTCCGCGATTTTT
>NW_017296742.1:704968-705269 GCF_001594075.2 Trachymyrmex cornetzi | reverse complement strand
GCCGCGGGTGCTTTTAATCATTAAAACCGACTATACTTTTCAAATCTATGCTGTATTCGCTCAGTGGATCCGCTATGGCGAGTGTGTTTAAAATTTTTTAATCTTTAGATCCGACTTCCAATTTTGCCAGTCTCTGATTGGTTGACACGAGCCGGCCAATCACGGGTTTCCGTTTTTGGTCGAGGGGCTAGGTAATCTAAAGGCCCCTCTAAATTAATAACAATTAAGCTCGTTGCACACTCGTTATGGCGGATCCACAAGTACATTGTTTCGAATACCCGCCCCCTCCTAAAGTAAGATG
>NW_017296742.1:701687-702652 GCF_001594075.2 Trachymyrmex cornetzi | reverse complement strand
AGGACGCATCGGCCACTGGTGCTGCAGGCCGCGTTCGCGATCGTCCGGTGCGGTCACGGGAGGCAGGTGTGCGTCGGGGGGCGATTGGAGGTGAACCTCCGGAGAGAGAGGGCGCCGGTGGGCCGGGGCCAGCATCGGCCGACCCCGGAGCGTCGGGAGAAGCACGCGGGGACTGGGTGCGCGAGGCCAAACGCCTTCAAGCGTTGTACAGGGCGAACCGGCGCAAAGCAGTGCGAGAAGTACTCCAGGGACCGGCCGATCAGTGCGAAGTACCGAAACGCCGGGTCCAGGAGTACTTTGAGCAACTGTACAGCGGCGGGGCTGCCCTAGCCAACGTGGGCGTGGAAGCCGAGCGCCCTGACCCCCCGAGTTCGCAAGAGGTGTCCGCGGTCCTGGGTCCGCTCGCGGAGCGAGAGGTGGACCGTCGGCTCCGGCGTATGAATAACTCTGCGCCGGGTCCCGACGGTGTATCCTACCGTGACCTCCGTGGGGCGGATCCGGGAGCGCGACTCCTCACAGCAATTTATAACATCTGCTTGCGGCTCGAGGCAGTCCCCGCGTCCTGGAAGACCTCCAACACAGTCTTGATATTCAAGAAAGGAGACCGCAATGTGTTGGAGAACTGGCGCCCTCTCGCATTGGAGGACACTATCCCCAACCTCTTCGCCGCGCTCTTGGCCGACCGACTGACCGACTGGGCGGTCACTCACGGGAAGCTCTGCTCCGTGCAGAAGGGCTTCTTGCGGGACGAGGGGTGCTACGAGCACAACTTCGTCCTGCAGGAAATCCTGACGCACGCCAAACGAACCAAGCGCCAAGCGGTGTTCGCGTGGCTGGACCTATCCAACGCGTTTGGATCGATCCCGCACGCGACTATCCGTAAGGCGCTTCTAAGATCCGCGGTGCCACGGGGTCTCATAGCGATATGGGACTCCATGTATGATGGTTGCACGACAAGGGTGCGA
>NW_017296742.1:691784-700988 GCF_001594075.2 Trachymyrmex cornetzi | reverse complement strand
CGGTGGCCCACGCGTACCGTATGTTAACGGTGCGCGACGGCGCCGTGAGGGAGTTGGCGTGGGAATCATTGAGGGGAGTGGTTGGGCGCAGGATCGGCCACGCCCCTAGTTGCGAGGATATCGCCTCCTTCCTATCCGGTTCGCTGGATGGAAGGATAAGGGGTGGAAGGGAGTCTTCGCTCTGGTCGAGTGCGCAGAACGCCGCTCTCAGACAATCCGAGAGGCTGTCCCTGTGGTGGCGATGGGCTGAAGCCACCGAGGAAATGGAATTGCAATGTCAAGGTCCCAGGGGAGCAGCGATTAAGATTCCGCCTGGAGCGCGCGGCCAGGTAGTGAATCGGCTGCGCTCAGCTGTAGCAGAGCACGCAAATAGGTTACTTAGTAAGCCTGATCAGGGTAAGGTTTTCGAGGTGTCGTCACGGAGTCGGGTGAGCAATCACTTTATCCGTGGCGGCAGTTTCACTCGCTTCGCCGATTGGCGCTTTATACATAAGGCCCGCTTAGACGTACTCCCTCTCAACGGCGCACGACGTTGGGAGACAAACGACAAGCGCTGTCGGCGGTGCGGTGAAGCATCGGAGACTTTACCTCATGTGCTCTGTCACTGCGGTATCCACTCTGCCGCAATACAGCTGAGGCACAACGCTGTCCTGCACCGCCTCTGGAAGGCCACTCGCCTTCCAGGGGTAGTGCGGATTAACCAGCGGGTGGAGGGCGTCAGCGGCGATTTGGCGACGCTACGACCTGACCTCGTGGTCAGGCATGCCACTCGCCTTCCAGGGGTAGTGCGGGTTAACCAGCGGGTGGAGGGCGTCAGCGGCGATTTGGCAGCGCTACGACCTGACCTTGTGGTCAGGCCCGAGCCCTCCAAAAGTGTCGTCATATGCGACGTCACGGTGCCCTTTGAGAATAGATTGGTAGCATTTGATGAGGCCAGGGCGAGTAAACTTGACAAATACAACGCCCTGGCCGAAGAATTACAACGGCAAGGGTATCGTGTCGTCGTGACGACCTTCGTCGTCGGCGCCCTCGGCTCGAGGGATCCGAGAAATGAGGCGGTGCTGAAGCTGCTGAGGGTCACGGCCCAATACGCCTCAATGATGCGTCGTCTCATCGTCTCGGATACCATTCGCTGGTCACGAGACATATACGTGGAGCACGTGTCCGGCACCCGCCAGTACCTTGCTCCTTCCCGTCCCTCTGGGGATCTTCTCTCGATGCCGCCAAGAGCAGTTCGTCGACGCTGGCTCGCTGAGGAAAGATCAGCGCAGGATACGGCGCGTCGCGTTTCGAACGTTGCGAGTGTCGCGTAATTTATTTTGTATTTTGTCTTGGCCTCCCCTTTTTCAACTTAGCAGAGAGAGTGTCCCAATGTCCAATTTACTATTTATTGACAACTGTGATATTGACGCTATTCGCCTTCTATATTATATATACATTTTTAATTTTAATTTTAATATATACTTGCTGACTATTGGACGGGACGCCTCTCTGCTGGTTTTAATTATTTATTTATTTCTTGTATGTACTTTTGTACCTTTACTCTTTATTAGCTAAGCTATTTTACTCTCTACCTCTTTCTACCCTATTCTTTTTCTATCTTTTTCTATTATTTTCTTTTCTTTCTTTTGAGTGTGTATGCCGCGTTTGCGATTTTTTGTATTTTACACGAGTATGAATGAGCGCGATATACACCTATTAATTTTATTATTATTATTATTTATATTGCTGCGCGCGCTCCTCCGGGACTTTTATTTTCTGACGACACCACTGTGATATCCCGGAGCACTAATCTGTGATAACGTATCCCGCCAGCTTGCGTGCTGGGGGGATGAAAAATATATTGTGATGATTGCGAAGACTGGGGGGCTTGCCCCCCAGTCTTTTAGTCTTAGTAGCCCATGCGGGGGGGGGGGGCCCTTGTCCCCCGCTATAAATATATTTTTATTGGCGCGCGGCATAGCCGCTTATTGTTGTACTACCCCAGAGAGGTATTGTCTCTCTGGGGAAATAATCTGAAAAATAAAATCGAATTGAGTTATAATTTCAGCTTCTTACTGTTAATATTAATGAAATTATTGTGAGTTGAATCGATTTGTCACTGTGTGTGTAACAAGTAGCATCATCATAAATTATAATCTACATAAAATGATTACTGTATGGCGTGTAAAAGACCTAGTGGTTATTTCGTGATACATACGTGTAGAGGAATAGTAAAGCATGTTGTATAGCAAAATACAAATGCTTTGCTTTCGTATTCTTTGTTTAATTTGTTGAAACTCTTGCATTTTTGCCATATATCCCACACTGAGAAAAATGGTCTGGTTGAATTAAACAGTAATTCTGGTGGAAAATGGACGAATCAGAATTTTCTGGTTATGTCTATTAGAATTCTAATTAAGATAACTAGAATTCTGATTAATATAATTATTCTGGTAAAAATAAGAATTCTAGTAGATTTTACTAGAAATATAGTATCAACCAAAATTCCGGTTATCTCAACTAGAATTCTAATAAATTTAACCAGAAATTTCTGATTCGTTCATTTTCAACCAGAAATTTTTTTCAGTGCACCCATTATCTATATATAACAAAAATGCAAGATTTCAAAAAGTTTTTTTTTAATACGAAAACTAAATATTTCGGATTTCTAATATTTTTTCATAGTAGTAGACAGTACAAAGTAAAAATTTTACTGATGTAATTCGTTTATTTTAAACATAGTAAATAATACTTAATAAATTAAGTTTTTGATAGGTGCGGCGTATATACCGGAGTTACCCTAATGCTAATGCCGACGGTACTGTAATGTTTAACTTATAACTCAAAAAGTACTTAATGAAAAAATATATTATTATAGTATTTCAAAAAATTTTCGAAATAAAATACAAGAATATGTAATGAAAAATGGGGTTTCCATTTAAAAAAATGGATATGACGTTGATCTGACGATATCAGGATTGGGTAATGCTAAGTTAAAAAAATAAAAGTTAAGTTAAAAAGTAAAAAAGTTAATTAATTTTAATTTAACTTAGTTACATTTTAGACTATTAACTTTTTAACTTAATTTAGTTACATTTTATCGGTAACTATTAACTTTTAATTTGATTTTTTTAAGTCAATTCTTAGATACAATGCGAGAGGTTAATGAGTATATAATTTAGTAATTTTATATTGTATAATTGTTACTTGTGAACAAAAATAACCAGATTCTTTAATAAATAAGCTGTGAAAGGAAAAATACGAAGAAAATTATGTAAAATAGTCAAACTTTTTCTTTTTTTTTTGGTTGTTCGTTCGAACAAAATAAAATTTAACTTTAACTTTTTAATTATTGTAATAATTAAAAAGTGGAAAGTATTGCAATACTTTTTTTATTAACTTAACTTTTAATTCAATTAATTTTATTATGGATTAACTTGTATTTTAATTAAGTTAAATTTTCAAGGTTGTTAACTTTAATTTAATTTAGTTAAAAAAAAAGTTAAGTTATTCAACCTTGGACGATATCACTTAGGTCCGTTTCCACCAACGCAGATCAACTTTAATCTCGGTTCAACTTAATCTTTGTCTTTTTCTAGTTCTAAAGATTAGAAAAAGACGAAGAGTAAGTTGAACCGAGATTAAAATTAATCTATATTGGTAGAAATGGGCATTAAGGTCAAATGGATAAGATAAATAGGCCTTAAGTAAATAAATCTTTTTAAACTCTACAATTTTTGTGTCCGAAAGATTTTTCTAAAAAATGCATACTCAACCGTTCCGGAACTTTTGCCCCTCACTGTATAATATGTATAAATTTTACTTTAATTAGAGTAATTTTTTATATTATTAATTTTTTAAGGAAAATTAAAGATATTACTATTTAGGATAAAATGAATGAGAATAAAAAGATACGTACTACTTGGACTTTATTCTTTTAAAGTAACTATATTCAATTATTTTTTGAAGAAGCGCGTGTACTTTTGACGATGTATTTATTTTTTAAAAAGTAATTTTGCAATAATTAATTTAATCTAGTACTAATCATGATTAAAACTTACGTTGCTACTAATTCATTGTAATTTTTACAATTTAATTAGTAATTTTTATTTACTTAAATAAATTTTTTTATTTAGAAAAATTACATAATCTATTCTATTATAGTATAGTATGGAGATGCAGGATAAAAAAAATAACATGTATAATCTTAGACGTCATAAACATATGTTCAAACATTATTTTAATATTTTTAATTTATATTCATAAAAAAGTAATGATTTCACCTTTCTCGTTCTGACGAAAACTTTATCTGCTGTAGAATCTATATTAATCTGTGAAATCACTTCATGTTTGATTAATAAACAGATAGCCTTACACAGATAACTAGAAATAAGTCTCTAGATCTGGATTAGGCTTATTTAAAACACAGATGAGTCGAAACGTTTCTATGCGTTGTTCCGATAGAGCTAGACGAATGAAGAGTAAATAATAAAGGATAGACGCGCGCGCGCGCCAGCGTTCCGTCTGACTTATATCTGTTCAAACGTCGCGTTATTGCAACATTGTAACACGTTGCAGCAATACCCTGGTGAAAATTTTTCTCATAATTTTTATACGAATTGGAATATTTTTCAAACATACTTAAAAATATTCGGAAAATTTAAATCTTCTCTCAGAATTTTTCATACAAGTAAATTCTGAAATATTCTGAAATTTTTCATCCTATAATTTTTTAAAAATATTTTTTAATTTTTTAGATTTTATAATATTTCATCAGAAAATTATACTTACAAAAAATCTTAGAAATCTTACGATATTTTATAATTAACATATAAAAATATTCTGAGAAAAGATGTAGATTTTCTGAGAAATTCCAATTCGTAAAATGTGAGAGTTATAAAATTATATAGAAATTCTGAAAAATTATATGAAAAATTTTGAGAAAAATTTTCACTAGGGTATTCCTGCAAATTTCTGTGCTGTATGGAAACATTCATATTTTCTGTAATAAGAAACAAGAATGCTCTAGAAGAAGATCGGTGTAGCATAATAATTATAGGTATCATAGGCAATAATGAGCAAAATAAAAAACGGCTTATGATTGCAAATTGAGAGATGAGCTCTCTCGGTTCCTTTATGCATACGATGCTTGGACAGATGGGTCCCAAGTACTGATTTTGATATTCATAACTTCTAGATACGCTACTTTTCACGCTTATAATCTGACGTCACGCTTATAAGTGTAACGTCAATCAATGTATAAAACCAAAGTTTAATGCTATAATCGATGTACTCAGTGTGCAGACAAGTGTGATTGATAAAGTATTAAATGATCATCGCATATTGTGCGCCTTCGTTTTCTCATACCGTAATTGTTAACTCTTAAATTAATCAATTGACAACGGATATAATTTTAAAGTTATAATTTAACGAAGTGTTTAGTAAGATGTTAGAAATGAACGATAAAAATAATGCAGCAAAGATGCTGAAAGGTGACTGCAAGATTCATGTGCAGGAATCAGAAAAATTGTTGGAACCTGTGAAATCATGGAATTCACAAATATACATCGAATTCAACGATCTTTGTTACTCGGTTTGTTGCAATCTCAAAGGCAAGCTCATTTTTTATATATCTATTAAATGTAATGATTTTTCTGCATCTTCGATACCCTAATATATTTGTTTGTACATGGAAAGAATTTTCTCTTAGAATTTGAAAATCATAATAATTATAAGATATGATACACTTACACGCAACAAAAAAACGGGCCACTAAATTTTTGCACAAATTTTTAATATTTTCAAATAGCAATAACTCAGTGAAAAATCATCGTAGCAAGATGTTTAAAAAAACCTTTTAAAGCTTGAAATCTCTACTTTCCAGGTCGGTACTTTTCTATCAAATCGCTCATGGGTCCAACGTACCCTATGCGATTTTTCACATTGCTGTCACTTTTTTATAATATAATTTGAAGACCCGGATTGAGGCCGAAAAAAACTTTTAACTGTCCATATATATGATAAGCCTGCAAGGATTTTTTTTGCGTTATTCTCGATGTGAGAATGCACGAAAGTTCAAAGAGGGTACTTGGGACCCATACGTGACTAACTTCTAAGTTTTCAGCGTTCTGAGTACCTCTTTATTTTTTATTAAATATACGTTTATTAAATTTACTAAGTTTCGGATAATATAAAAATAAATAGAACGAAAATGTAGAATTTAAAAGAATTATTTCAATATAATAATAGTAGAAATTTTATAATCTCTATTAGTCTTCGGAGATCGCTCAGTCGGGGCGGTGTATTGCTTTAGAGCGAATGTTGCATCATCTAAACTAAATCCTAATAAACTTAATTATATATATATATATATACTATAATAAAATAATTATACATGTACAATCCTTTATCTATCATTTTATATTGTTCAAATAATAAAATGTTATTTATTAATTGTAAATTTATACATTGAAAAAAAATCTTAATTTCAAAGAAATAGCTCTTTGCTCGTATTAAAAAAAATTATTTCTTTTTTTGGATCGATAAAAATTTCTTTGAAAATATGATATTGTACTTTCAAAGAAATAAGATATTGTATTTTCAAAGAAATTTTCATTGATCCAAAAAGAAATATTTTTTTTTAATACGAGCAAAGAGATATTTCTTTGAAATTAAGATTTTTTTCAGTGTAATATGTATAGATTTTTCAAAAATGTCAATTTTCGATAGTTCAACTAATTATACTTTTTTGAGCGATTCATATTGTACTATTTCTTTTTGTTAGTCCAAAGAGTCGATTAAAGAAATCCTACGGATTTTTGTTTGAACATTAAATTTAAAAATGTGAGAGTTTTTTATCCAAATAGTTATTTTTTACGAATTTTTTCGATAAAATTTCTTTGGAGCATTGTAATTAATTGAAGATAAAATATTTATTTAATTCATATTTCTCTGTCTTTGTCTAACTTCGAGGTATAAATTTCACACGTTTTGAGCTAAAAAATACATATTCAATCCAGAGATATAGCGTGACAAAGTTGCAGGATTCCACAGACCCTGGTGCGGGCAGGAAGGTAATCATAAATAACAACGGCCTGCTAAGGTTAAAAAACGGTCGTACTGATATTATGTGAAGTTACATAAACATAAATGAAGATGCATAAATTTTCAAAATTGTTTACGAAATTTGCGAAGTTCCACGGCGCCAATTGAAAATTGCGCACAAATAGGGTTTACAACTTTCGAAAGAATGAATCTTTACCTTTAATTTGCTGTTTTATAGACCTCTGTACGATTTTTTTTCACCGAGTTATTCAACATTGAAGCAGAAAGGGTCGTTTTTGCTTATTAATCTTTCTGTAACAAAATATAGGATACGTTTGATTAATTTTAAAAAATATTAAAATATAGTAAAATTGCATTAAAATTTTATTTAACATGTTAATTTTAAAATTAATATGTTAAATAGTTTATCATTCCTTATTGTTCTAAGTATAGAATGGATCCTAAGTAGTGATAAATATATAGGTTAAGGCAATATTTAATCAATTTTAATTGTCCCACAAGCGGATATCTTGGGAACTAAGAGAGATAAAAAAAGTTTAATGTACAAGTTGTATGTTTTCTTGAGGGAAAGACGATGGAAATAATATAAATAATAATTTTGTAAACGGAACGCTATCAAAAAAGAAAATAAAGATAAAGGTCGACATGAATTTTTTAAATGGAAATTCTTTTTTTTTTTTATTACATATGCTTATTGTTCTAAGCGCGCTATGCAAATTTTTTAATAAAAATCCTTATTTTTTTCATTACATATGCTTATTCTAAGATATGCAAATTGCCTTTAAATGGATATTCTTATTTTTTATTATATAGTTGATGTCAAGACGTTTTTGAAACACTTCAGGTTATAATCCATTTTATATAAGGAGTTAAAAGATAAGAGTTTCCTACTAATTTAAAAAATTTATGTTGACCTTGATAGCGTATTCTATGTATATAAAATCCGTTATTTTCATTTTCTTTCCTACAAAAAAAGTTACAACTTTTACATAAAACTTTTTTTACCTTTCTTGGTTTCCGAGATATCCGCCTGAAGCGAGTAAAATACTCTACCCCATATATAAAATATCTTATATAAATTTCACAATACAACAATATTTTTAATTTGACTTACGTTAGTCATTTATGATGTATTTATAATGCAACACTTAATAAGATATGTCTAATGAGACGTTCTTATTTTTTATACTAAAAATCATCACTAAAAAAAGTTGTTTATCCGCGAGAATAATGCATCACCGATAGATGAACGCGGCAATTTCTTGGAAATAAAAATCCATATCGAACAAAGTACAAGGTACAGCATTACAGGATTGTTCACTAACTCTAAAATTAGATTTGAAGACAAAAGTAAATATAGTTTAACAGTGCAATTATTAGTTCTATACAAAAATTAATTTAAGAATTCTCTAGTAATTCCTGAAAGTTGTGTGTGTGTGTGCGTGTGTGTGCGCGCGCGCGCGCGCGTGCTAAAATGTAATAATATAATAGCAATTAATTTGTATTAAAATGTAATGTGTAAATTTTCTAAAGTACATGATAAATATTTTTTCTTAGAACAATTTGCTTGACAATTTCTATTATGTAGTTCATAAAATGTTTTGGTAAAACTGCATAGTACTGACGACCTCGCCGATTTCAATGACCTTGACATATGTTGTCATGATCTTGAGTCACCTCCAATAAATTTTAACCGTCGCTCGTTATTCGTTAAAAAATTATTAACAAAAAATGTTTAAGAAATAACGTTGAAGCAGAGGGGGGAAGGTGAGGTGAAAGTCGCTTCGCGTGAAAGTCGTGCGCCCCTGAAGCAAGGGGGAAAGTAAGGTGAAAGTCGCTTCGCATGGAAGTCATGCGACTCTGAAGCAGAGAGGTAGATGGGATGAAAATCTCTTCGAGTGGAAAGGCTCTCTTTCTCCCCCGTTGGCAAGGGGGAGATGGAATAAGAGTCGCTTCGCGTGGAAAGTCGTAAAATATTTTAAAGCAGAACATTTCATATAGCAGAAAAAAGACATTATTTCTTAAACTTTTGTTGTTAATAACTTTAACGAATAACGAGCGAAGATTAACCCTTCCACCACACACGGGGTCCCAGGGACCCCATCCCGGTTCGCGCTTCGATTTGACCACCTTAATATTTGAAACGGGACTTGTGGC
>NW_017296742.1:691324-691584 GCF_001594075.2 Trachymyrmex cornetzi | reverse complement strand
ACATCCATGAATTTTGCCAATTTAAAATAGTCAAAATTGCTGCCGCAATCGCCGCTCTAGCCATTGGGGTCCAGTAGACCCCATGTGTGGTGGATGATTGAAATAGGAGGTGTGTGGTGGAAGGGTTAAAATTCATTGGAGATGACTTAGGGACATGACCTTGACAACATATGTAAAAATGTTACAAAATATTTTCTCCACACTGAAAAAAAAGTCTAGTTATAGCTATCAAATATTGAGTGAAATAGTTCCAACTAAAT
>NW_017296742.1:685104-690939 GCF_001594075.2 Trachymyrmex cornetzi | reverse complement strand
GTTGTTAGACGGGCCGGATTTCTGACGCATGCGCGTCCAATGTAGCTTCAGTAACATACCGGTCACTAGTAAATAGGAGATCATTAGTCGCCTATGTAAAATTTTTTCAAAAATGTTGAAAATTTTAATATATTTTACATATTTTATATATGTAAACATATATAGAAATATATTATATATTCGTATTATATATTCGTTTAATATTCGTCAAGACGAATAAAGAAATCTTCTAAATAAGAGAATACAATGCACGTTTAAGGGGATCCTAAAGTGAATTTGTTTTATCAATTTTTCCAAACAAGTATTTTTCCAACTGCCTTTACAGATTAAAAAATCCTTCTCCATAATTAAAGTATAAACGATAATGTAATCCAAACCAGTCGATTTTATGCCAAAAACGAAAAAAAGTTAGAAAATTACAGTTTTGTTATCGACTTAATTTTAACGTCTCGTAATAATATACTACGCAACAAAATTATCGCAACAAAATTTTTCATCGAAATTTTGCTATTTTTCAAATGCTTATAACTCGGTCAATTTTCATCGTATCAAGACGATTTTTTTTTCATTTTGTAGGTAATTATCTGTACTTTAAGAAAAACTTGATGCGAAATTAGGTGCAAGTCGATGCCGCATCTCCATGTTTTGATAATGCTCAAGCATTTTTTTTCTTAAAAAATTTAATTGTTTGACGCGCTACCTGGATCGCCCCGATTTTTTTTCGAAAATACCACATAGACCATTGTAAAGTGCACTTTTCAACAAACAATTTGAAAAAAAATTCTAGTCTCTACGATTTTTTTTGACCGAGTAATGACATTTTGAAGTTATTCGGGCATTTTTAACGAATACTGACAGCATAAGCATTACCCGATACGTACCGCGAGGAGGTTGCTGGTTGGACTTTACACTTCTTTTTGGCTCTGAAAAGGGCCGATTATGTAAACCATTTGTCAAATTAGGGACCCCGTGGCTCGTCACTTCCACAATATTTTCTGACTCACATTTCTCCACTGTCTGGCCGTCCATTTCGATGATTACGGAAGTATAACGTAGACGAGTTCGCCGATACGATGAAAATTGACCTAGTTATGCGCATTTGAAAAATAGCAAAATTTCGATGAAAAATTTTGTTGCGATAATTTTGTTGCGTAGTGTATTTGCTTTATATACGAGTTTTATACTTTGTACGTATAAAACAATCTTGGTTTGGACTACACGGAAAAAATTTTATATTTAAAATTACTATAATGTAGAAGCGCGGACATCATGACAATTATAAGTTTAAATGCTATAGCTATTTTAAAAAAAAAAATAATACAACGTAATTTTTACACTTTTTCATAATAAAAATGTTTTATTACAAAATCAATACTTGTTGAATAAAAGTTAGTATTGTAAAGATAAGTAAAAAATATATACCTAGCAAATTTTGTTTGCGCACCGTAGTAAAAATTAACTGTTTTCATGTTAGAATATGGCTTAAGCACTGGCTTTTAACAAAAATTATTTTATTTATGTGATAAAAATTAGTATTACATAGTAAAAGTTACGTCGGAATCATGTTGTGATGAAACATCGAAAATACAAGACATAATAAAGTGTAATTTAAAATTGTATTAAAACTTAATATAAAATTTTCTCCATGTAGAGATTACATGAACAATCAATATTGAGTACTTAGAATTAGGTTTAGATACTTAATACGAAAGATTAGTTAAAAAATTTTACGTATGTGTTAGTGAACTATTGATGTAGTAGTATATGTCGATGTGTCGCATTTTATTGGTTAACCAGCGATCACATCGGAGTTTGGGCTTCACTTTAGGATCCCCTTAAAGCCAGCCACACTTTTTAAAAATATTCAGATGATGTACTTAATACTCGGATTAGAGCAAACACACGTTATCCGCCTAGTCCTTGTATTCTGTAACTTGTAATACAATCGTTATGTTCTCATTGACAGTTGCACGAATATTTTATAATTTATATAGTAAGAAAGCTGCGCAATTATCGTTATGAACACATAATGACTGTATAACAAGTTACAGAATTCCACTACGTAAAGCGATCTTTCAAGATTTTTGAACGTTATGTATACACTACTATAGATTTTCAGTACCAAAAGTATCGAAATACGGTAAAGGTAAAGAAGATTAGACCTATAAGTTCTGGTCCCTCTTTGGATCAGGCCGATTATACTCCGAGGCTCTATTCTATACATGTCTACCGATAATTGTCGATGTCGTTATGTGTCGTTACATAGATATTTTGTACGGTAAAAAAAGCTGCGCAACGACAAATAACGACAGGTTCTCTAGACTCACTTTTGCCTGAATTCATAGTCAGGATGTTATTTCATTGATGCGTTTTTATCGTACGACAAATGTGTGCACAGTGCAGGACAATGTCTTGACAGATCGCTCGGTTGGATAGGACCTCAGGTAGCAAAGGTATCGTCTATTTGTCGTAATTAATTATAGAGTCCGACCAGAAATTTCGGTTCCGGTTTCGATTTCTGTCAGTTTCGGTCAAAAATCAGGGTTTCAGTTTGATTTTGGTTTCGGCCAAAATTAAGAGAACATTTCGGTAGGTAAACCGAAACCGTATAAGTTGCAATACACTAATGAGCGTTTAAAAAAATAATTGTTCGATTTTAATTATTAACTCGTTGATTAAGCTTATAAGACAATTTGAGTACAAACTTTGATGTGATCCTAGTAATAATTTGATTTGATTTCTTTAAAAGTTAAAGATGCAATATTATTGTATTATTATAGTTAGATATTTTAATAAAATCTTGTTTTTTAAAACGTACATAAATTTATCATGATTTCTAAAAATCGTACGGGAAATGTCGATTTCGATCCCGGTTGAAAACAGTATGACTCCGTTAGCTTCTCCTTTTTTTTTATAGCTTATCCAAGTTTCGGTTTCGATTTTCTTTTCTACTGAAATCGAATGACGATCAAATATTTGTTTTCGGTTTCGGCCGGATTCTAATTAAGGTATTTTACGAGAAATTAAGTTTTTATAGATTTTTTTTAAATTTGGATATGTTTAAAATAATTTTATCTATATATGGTTAAAATTTCAAAGATCCTAGAGGTGCCGAAATGGAGATATTTATCTTCAAAGTTTTAGTTTTTAACACGTGAACTCCTATACCAAGCTTTGTCGAAGTAACGTTTAATACTTTGCGGCAAAAATCTTCTATAGATTTTTTTTAAAAATAAATATGTAATGTAGAAATATTACAGGAACCTTATTAAAAAAAATAGAGAGGCTTAACGGTGCCGTTCCTGAATTAGAGTAGTTTAAATTTGTAATTTGACGGAATTCTCCTTCTCGCACTCTGAGCGGCAAGTCGGAGACATGCTCGATTCAACGTCGATTTGATAATTTCGACGTCGAATTATCATTTCTCGCTGGAATAGAATCACACCGGACGATTGTCGGACGATGCCGTTAAATTCATAGATCTCATCCAAATAGAAAAAATCATGATGATATCAAATGGCGTTAAAGTGTTCAAAATGATTATTAAAAGTTTTTTAACTTTTAACTTTCTAATCAGTTATAATTCACTTAATGTTATGTAATGTGATCTAATTATCCTGCAGTGGAATTTTGTAACTCGTTATACGATCGTTATGTGCTCATAACGACAGTCGCGCAGATATTTTATATGGTAAAAAAGCTGCGCAACTGTCGTTACGAACTCATAACGACTGCATAACGAGTTACAGAATTCTACTGCTGCTTGGATATAATGTATGTAAATGCAACACATGACTGATATTGCATTTTTAGTTATATATATAGTAAAATAAGAACGTTCAACTGTAGGGACTGAGAAAATGATTCTACATAATGTAACGGGACATTTCGAACCGAGGAAAGTCACAGTGATAGTTGGTCCTTCCGGTTCGGGGAAGACCACCCTGCTAAAAATCATATCGGGCAAACAACAGGTCGATATTACAGGCACCATCACCGTCAATGGTGCTGAACCAAACAAAAAAATATTCCACAAACAGGTGTGTTATGTACCACAACAATTCGATCTATTGCCGTACCTCACAACAAGAGAAACTCTCTACATAGCAGCTCGACTAAAACTCAACGTTAATCAGAACAAACAAGCAATTTGTTTAATGGTGAGTAAAATATAAATACGAGAGAACAGTTGCAAGCACATTCGTATATATACATGTATATATATTTATAAAATTATTTATTTAATAATACATATATATACATAAGATTTATTATTAAATAATATTATTAAATAATATACATACCCGCTCGAAAAACTGCTACACAATAAAATGGTATGTAATGTGAATAATAGAAAAAATGAAAATAAATAAATGCGATAAGATATTATAAGAGGTCACTTGCTGGATTTACACTGCATCCGATTTGCATCGTATGACGCTCTTCAACCAATCAGAAAACAGAATTCCGATGATACGAAGCAAAATCCATCGGAATCCTGTTTTTTGATTGATTGCAGAGCGTCGTATGACGCAAATCGGATGCAATGTAAATCCAGTAATTCGCGACAATATGTTTATGGAAGCAGCGACGCTGTAATAACTGAAGATTTCAAAAAGAAGACGACAGTATCTTTCTTAGTCTATAATCGAACAATTAGTGGTTGATAAGAAAATAACATTTATTTTATTTTTATTTGCAATGTCGCAACCGTTTCTACTTATAAAGTCGTTCAGATTAGTACACGGAAATAAATGATTCTGCTGTTGTAGCAAAACTGTCATTGCTACTGCATATTCGTAATGGCAACGATAAAATTTATTTAACACAACCAGTTTTAGAAATTATTTGTTGTTAGAATAGAATCTGTTTTGTTGCTAAGATAGAAAAAATTTACTGCGTGTATTTGTCTTTCAAACTAAGTTAATTTGCTGTTTATAGCAAAAAATGTGTTCTTAGCAAATTTTTTTGCTATTGGAGCAAAATTTTGCTCATACAAATTCATTATGACAGCAAAAGAAATTTGTTATTGTAATCGATTTGTGTTATTACAGCAAAACTTGATTTGTTAGGATGCGCCTTCTACTCTGTGTATTCTCAAATGACTGTCGTCTTCTTTTTGAAATCTTCAGTTATAGCGTCGCTGCGTCCATAAGCATATTGTCGCGAGTGACCTCTTATAATATCTTATCGCATTTATTTATTTTCATTTTTCCTATTATTCACATTACATACTTTTGTTACTTTATTCAATGTCAACGTGTATTCATAATGATGCGAAATCTACTGGACAGTTACGGAATGCCTAAAGAAATTATTTCAAAATTTATACTTTTTTAATACATCTCTCAATCATATTTGTTGCCTATAAGAATAAGCAATTTTACTTTGATAACTTTTTATTAAGTCAAACTGATAAGATCAGTAAATATATCTTTTTAAACCTTACAACTTTTGTCTGAACAATTTTTCTCAATAATGCCGTGTTTTCGAGATAAAAATTTGTAACGCTTTATTTGAAACACCTGGTATATTATTATTTCTACTAATATTTAGCTTGGCGAGTAAAGTTATATAGATTGACGCATTGTACACATTAGACATTTTTTTCTGTCAGGTGAACAATATCGCGGAACGTTTTAACTTATCAAAGTGTCTGGACACATTAGCGAATAAATTAAGCGGTGGTGAACGGAAGAGACTTTCTATCGGCGTGGAAATGTTCGTTCAGCCATCTGTTTTTTTATTAGACGAGCCAACAAGCGGTCTCGACAGTACGGACTCTAATCAGGTATAGCATAAATTACTAATGCAACTATATATTCTTGAGGCTTT
>NW_017296742.1:682768-683038 GCF_001594075.2 Trachymyrmex cornetzi | reverse complement strand
GTTCTTTGACGAGGATAAGGCTGGTTTTATGAAGGATGTTTTTGGATTTGTGGGTTCTTAGGTGGTCCTTGAGTTGCAAGAACCTTGGGATGATGTTATCCCTACAGCGTTTTAGGAATGCCAGGTTTGATAGTTTCATATTAACAAACACAATATCCGAACTATCTTCAAACCACCCAAAAAGATAGGACAAATCTTAAGAAATCCCAAAGATCAAAGACCTCCACTCAGCTCCGCAGGAGTATACAAAATACCTTGCTCCTGCGGGCA
>NW_017296742.1:680463-682445 GCF_001594075.2 Trachymyrmex cornetzi | reverse complement strand
TGTGTGATTCAGTTTTTCCAGTGAGGGTAATATAAAGGGAACGACCCGGGAGAACAGCTTAGTATCAGGCTGCTCTTCGCCCTGATGAAGTGGACTGCAAGGTTCACGAAACGTTGGCATTCCAAGAATGGATTTGAACACGGAGAAAACCCGCGAAACACAAGATTGTCATAATGCAACTATATATTAATAACAATCGTTTTATAAAATAGGATGACAAAAAGGGTACTTCTGCCTAAAAGAGTATAAGTAAAAGGGATGTTTTTTTAAATATATTTTAAGAGACTTCCTGAATATAATAATATGATAAAAAGTTCGAGAAAGATATGGGAAACACCTTGAAGAATTGAGCACGAATATGGGATCTAAATGTCAATGTTTTTGTTCAATTTTCAAGGTGTTCTCCAATCGCCCCCAAAAACTTTTTAATAACTTTATAATTTATCGTATCCAGCAAGTTAAAATCTATAAAAACATTTTTTTTGGTTAAACCTTTTATGGGCAGAAGTCAGTCTCTTTTTAACATTCTCTTTTAATGTGTTATTTGATATTATCCGATATAAGTTACTTGATGTATAAATTAATCGATATTTATCTCTTCTTTTTTATATAAATTAATTATTTTATACAAATGCTCAGAACATTTTAGCAATATGTTATAACGTAGCTAGGATGTTATAATGTATTGTTTTGAATTCAACTTTAATATTAAGTTCTTAATGTGCTATATTGAAACGTATGATTTGCATTAAATAGCTTATTAATATACTGCATGATATGGCAAGAGCGAATTGCACTGTGATTTGTATAATACATCAACCCAGCAGTCAGATGATTTCGCTCTTCGATAACATTATCGTACTTAACCAAGGCAAATGTATGTATTGCGGTCCAAAGGACGAAATCTTAAACACGTACAGCATTGCCGGGTTTACGTGTCCCAACTTCTATAACATAATTGAATTTGGTAAGATTGACTCTATTGATTCTATTTGTTAAATAAATTACGAGAAGCTAGGAGAATTAGGAAAATTAATATAGAATAGAATATTGTACGCATTTTTTTATTTTTTTATAATTTTAAAATTAGTTCTTATTAATCTTGCAAGTAAATTTTATAATTTTGTATTAAAAAGATACATTTCGCAATTAATTTTGGAAAATAGATAGACTGTTATTTTTACATTTAATATTTTAATATTTGAATAAGCATAAAAATAAGAAATATGAATATTTCTGTATATACATATATATAGATATATATTATATTTATATATATAATAGTAATATTATTTTTATAATAAAATATTTGATCCAGTTTTCCGTAAAAAGTGCGTATTATTCAAAAATCTATTCAGTCATATCTATACAGCAAACTTTATCCCAGAGATCTTCCTAAGAACATTCTCAAAACGTTGGGATGTTTTCAAAACGTTCTGTAAAACATCCCTTGAAGATCTGTGCTATATGGGTATCTAAATTATAATAAATACATTTTAAAATAGTTGCCGAATTCTTTATTTTACTCTCTTTAAAAATTAAAATACTTTAAAAATATCTAATAATTAAAAAAGCGAAAAAACAATTAATTGTGTTCTAATTACAGTGCTTGAGGTAGTAACAAAACAAAGGGGTGGAGATGTGGAAAATCTATACAAGATCTGTTGTGACGAATACGTAAAGTTTAGATTACGCAATAAACATGAAAAGGGTAATATATTTATTTTACTATTTATATAAATGATTTCTTTTTTATTTTTTCGGTTTTTTCTCAATTCATTAATAATCCATTAATAGCTATTAATTTTACTAATTTACTTATATTATTTATCATGCTTCATGATAATATATTATATTGAGTAATGAAATGAAGACGCAGGACACAGGACGCGAAAGTTGAAATTTATCCAACATCCCGCAGTCTATTAAGACTTGAAATGCGTTATGTTGCATCAATCTCTCTCTCTCTCTCTCTCTCTCTC
>NW_017296742.1:674423-680442 GCF_001594075.2 Trachymyrmex cornetzi | reverse complement strand
CACACACACACACACACACACACACACACACACACACACACACACACACACACACAGAAAAATAATTTGCTGGCATAGCAGATTTTATACTGTTGCGAAATTTATCAATTATTACATATGTGGACAGCAAAGAGATTTGTTAAAATTACTGATTGCTATTTGCTGAATACAGGGGAAAGTAAGCGAATTAAGTGTGTGCACCTAAGGGATATTTGTTTTCTTGGGATGGTTTTCTAAGATCAAAGTGATATAAATATGGAAATAGAAACTATAAACATTCTTCTACCATTACGTATTCTTATCTTGAACAGATTTTCATTCATAAGGTTGTATTAGGCAAAAAGGAAAAAACGGAAAAGCGAAAAAATTTCTCGCGCGTCGGGTAATTATGCGCAAAACAAAAGTCGTAAGAAATGAATGAATTGTGGAATGTTGACATAGAAATCAGAACATACATTCATTATATTGCAATATAAACATATATTAAACATATTTTAAATGTACATTGTATATATTAAGAAAAAATACAAAACTAATATAATAATAATGCACATAGACTTTGGCAAAATGAAATGGCAAAATAAAATAGTAATACCAAAAAGAAACGAAAAAACTAGTGCTAGTCATACAGTATATGAAAGATGGGTGATTATGCGCATTTTAAAATGCTTGCGCACAGTTGCCCGCCGCGACCTGACTCGGTACGAAATACGATTACTTCAACAATTCCTAATCAAACTTAATAAATAACTCAAAAGATGCACATAATAACATATTACTTTAATAACATATTCAATTTTAAACAAACAAATTAAAAATACGGACTTACCACCTTATTTTCTGAATGCTAAAATAACAAGAAAAGATGTAATTTCACTTTTTTGTATTTCTCTGGCGAGTGATGTATGTACGTCGTATCTTTTGTAGTTATATCTCAAGAAGACGACTTCCTGCGTAAAAATTTCGCCACAGTGATGTCTTCATATATTGGAAAAGTACCAAACCAGGATGCGCACAATTACCCGCTGCGCACAGTTCCCCCAATTTCCCTTAATTAAGTTAAAACTACAAATTATTTTACTGTAGAAATAAATGAATTTTTGTTTAATCAACTAATCTTTTTTGTTGCATTACCAATACAATTTGCTATAAAAGCAAAATACATTTGAAGAACTAGCAAGATGATTTTGTTCTACAAACAATTTATTTAAACTACACGAGCCAATCAAATTTGCTATTGTAACAAGATATGTTTACTAAATTAATGACATATTTTAATTGTATATGAACAAAACAATTTTCCTAAAAGAATATACGAAGTCTGCTGGACAACTTGGGGAATGCCTGTAGAAATTATTTTGAAGTTAATATATCTTTTTAATATATATATATCTCGATCAGGCAATAAACATGATCGAGAGATGTATTAAAAAGATATATTAATTCTTACAATTTATATAATATATTAACCCTTACAGGTACAATTTAGTGCTTCATATATGCGTACAAACTGGATTACTAGAATCCGTGCATTTTTTTCACCTATTTAGAACGGTTCAAAAAATCTTTAAATATTCACCAACATACTTTCAACTTTCTAGAATAAATATTAAAACTTCATTTTGAAAAATAATAAAATATAGTCTAATTTTTTTTTATAATTACCGAAGGACTCAAAGAAACTTGCACGAACAGGAATCGCTCGATCACTAGTGACTCCCGATTTTGTACGATAAGAGTTAATTTTGAAATAATTTCTTCAGGCAATCCCCAACTGTCCAGCAGATTTCGTATCATTATGAATACACGTTGACATTGAATATAGTAACAAAACTATATATAACGTGAACAATAGGAAAAATGAAAATAAATGCGATAAGATATTGAGAGGTCACTCGCGATAACACATTTCATGGACGCAGTAACGTTATAATAACAGAAGACTCCAGAAAGGAGACGACAGTCATTTGAGAATACGCAGGATAGAAGGCGCATCCTAACAAATCAAGTTTTGCTGTAATAACATAAATCGATTAGAATAACAAATTTTGCTGTCATAATGGATTTGAATGAGCAGTAGTAATTTTGCTCCAATAGTAAAAAAATTTGCTAAGAACATATTATTTTGTTTTAACAGCAAATTAACTTTGGTCCTAAAGACAAATATACACAGCAAATTTTTTCTATCTTAGCAACAAAACAGATTCTACTCTAACAACAAATAATTTCTAAAACTGGTTGTATCAACTAAATTTTATCGCTGCCATTACAAATATACAGTAGCAATAACAGGTTTGCGACAACAGCAAAATTATTTTTCTCCGTGCATGTTAAACTGAAATACATAGCATAGCGTTTTAAAATTTATAATACCATTCGATAACTATTATGATTAAATTAAATTAACTAATACTAATTGTTTAATTAATTTTTTTATAGAATTGGATTTATCGATTAATTTTAAACAGAAATGTGGAACAAAAGATACAGATGCATCTACAAAAAGCATAACACAAAAGAAGTCGACATGGCATCAGCAAAAGATTTTATTTTTACGAGCTTTAATTTACATCAAGCGAGATACAGTGAGTAAAAACTTTCGAAAGTAATATTCAAACAATTTGCTTGACAAATTAAAATGTTATCATTTTGATTAATCTTTCAGACCTTAACAAAACTAAGATTTGTGGCACACATCCTGGTCGCACTATTGTTAGGGACAGTTTTTTATAATTTCGGTGATGACGCGGAAAAAGTTAGCAGTAACATCGCTTACTTATTTTTCTGTCTATTATTTTTATTCTTTACAAATTCCATATTGGCAGTGCAAATGTGTAAGTGATGTATGTTCTTCTTTTACATATGAACGTACATATAAACGCTGTATAATTTATGTGATGTAGACTATAGTCTACTTGATGCTACAAATGTTTCGAAACATTCATTAGCTAGTAAAATTTTTTCTGATTGATCAATCAATCGAAGCATTTGTAACGCTAAGTAAACTGCATCTCTTGTTGACAAATAATTAAATTATCGATATAATACTACAATATATCTTTTTGATACTTCTAAAAAGTTAATAAATCTCTTCGATAATGTTTTCACAATTTATTGTGTTTATAATTATTATAAATGCGTTTTATGAATTTTATAAATTGTATTAAGTTAAATGCATCTGATTGTAGTTCCCATTGAAGCGACAGTATTTTTACAAGAACATTTAAACAATTGGTACTCTTTAAGATCCTATTACAGTGTAAAAATAATATCGGATCTCTTAATGCAAGTATGTTTAAATGCAACACTATAACTTTGTTATTAATTTTTTTTTCTTCAGGTATGAAGTTATGACTAAAGATTATAATTAGATTATAATTATATTAATATGTTATCGTGGCTTTTTAAATCAATTAAAGATTCGTTTATTTTTTAGATACTTTGCGCTTCATCTCTCGTGCTTATATCATATTATGTAACAGGACAGCCAATGGAATATGATAGAATTCTACGAATGTGGGGAATTTGCCTGTTAATTACAATTCTTGGACAAACAATTGGAGTACTTGCAGGCATAATATTTGGCACTGAGGTATTTCAACGGTGTATCTTTTACTATTTTAATTAATTTTTACATTACGTAACTTTTATGTTTGAAAAGCAAGATAAAAGTCATAACAATTTAACATTACGTATTATAATACAATATATTACATCGGAAAAGTCTAGATAGCAAACATATGTCACTTTGACGTTAAATTTTGGTTGTTCATTGACGAGTATTGATAATACTAATCGACGTTCCTAAGACTACAAAAATAATGGTTTAATATCACAAATTTTGACGTCTTATTCGCGACAAAATAACAATATAATTATACTCAAAAAGCTTATGTGATCATACAAGACTAATACTTTTATAATGAACACTTAACGTTAATAGAAATATGACAGTTCAATAAATGTTGTCAAAAAGAGAGATAAACATAGTTATTAATAAAATCATAAATACTTTTTTTTCGTAAATGATAAAAATTACAGTTTACTGATTTTTCACGTATGGAATAGCATCTTTTTTGTTACCTGTTTGTGCTACTATTATTTATTTAAAAAGAGCACGACTAGAAAGAACCAGTATATTAAGTACAATAACATTCCAAACAAACAAAAAATTGTTCATGCATGAATATGTATAAATATGTATAAACATACATAAATATTCATAAACATGTATAATCTTCATATATGAAATATGTCCATACTTGTTCATACATCCCTTTGTCTTTTGTAATATTATTTTTTAGTATAACAGAAATAATAATGTAATGTGAAAACATTAAAAATAATTAAAGGGATAATTTTCACATTGTTCGTTTTAGAAACAAACAAGTTTCGAAAGATGTAAAAAAAATTGCTCACATTTATGCATAATCTTATATATTATATAATTACACGTAAGTAATTTTTTACATTTCTTCAAACTTGATTTTTTCTAAAACAAATAGTGTGAAAATTACCCATTTAATTATTTTTAATGTTTTCACATTACTATTATTATTTCTATTATATTAAAAAGTAATTTTACAAAAGAAAGAAGGATGTATGACCATGTATGGACATATTTCACGCATATATGATTATACATATTTATGAATATTTATGTATATTTATACATATTTATAAATATTTATGCATAAAAAATTTTTTACTGGGATGCATATTCAAAATTGGAATATAAATGAGACGTTCTATTTTTCGATTTTGGACGTGATGCCGTCTAGTATATGTTGTATATTTATTTAATTATAATTATTACTTAATTTAAAAAATAATTATTATTAATCTTTATTATAAATATGACTTAAGGGGATGCTGGAATCTTCTTTTTTACCGATAAAGCAAGCGTTTATGTTAAATGCAATATTCTACGAATTAATTGCACAGAATAAAAATTCCTTCTCCACGATTGAAATATCCGTACTAATGTACCTGCTCCTGTGTTTTGTGTCCAAAGCTGAGAAAAATAATAAATTACAGATTTTTGTATCCATGTGCTATCAGCTCACCAAACATTTATTAATTTATTTCGTGAAAAAATTATATGTACGTTATATGCTCGAGATGGCGTTGCAATATGTTAGATAAGGACAGATGAATGCGTTTGAGCGAGACACGACGATATATAATAAGTATAAGAAATGAATGAAAGATGTCACTATTGTCGAATTTGGAATTTAAAAAAGTCTGTACTATCGACCTTGATTAACTTCGACCGTCACTCCAGCATCCCCTTAAAGATAATATTTTTATGTTAATATGTCGTCAGGAATATTACGTTTGTTTGATATTATTATTTAGTTGACTAATATCAAATAATAAAAAATGATCTTAAATTGACATTATAACAACGATACTTAGATTCATAATTGTACACAAAATTCCGTTCGGGAGAACTTGTTTATATTTAAGACAATTATAAATACATATAGGATAACTCCGGTAAATACGCCGCGCTGGGATTTATGTCGCAGAAGTCAGAAAAATAGAAAGAGTAGGGGTAATTTTCCCGCAACTACTCTGTTACATGTCTTTATGCATGTTATGTTAGTATTGTGATTTCAGTTTCTTACTGTTAATATATGAAATTATTGTTTGAATCGATTTGTAGTAAGTAACGCCATCATAAATTATAATCTACATAAAATGATTACTGTAGAGCGTGTAAAAGACTTAGTGATTATTTCGTGATACATACGTGTAGTGGAATAGTAAAGCATGTTGTGTAGCAAAATACAAGTACTTTGCTTTCGTATTCTCTGTTTAGTTTGTTGTCTTGTATATCCCACCTGTTTGGGATATACGGCATTTTTAGCAAGGATTTATGCCCAAAGCATACAAAGTGCACAGATTGAATTCAGTGCACTAAATGCAATAAACATTATATGAAATATGTATCTCATGTCATAACACTTGTAGTATATACAGGGTGGACCATCTGAAGTGGTCCAGTCAAATATCT
>NW_017296742.1:660316-673481 GCF_001594075.2 Trachymyrmex cornetzi | reverse complement strand
TGTAACCCTAAACTTTTCATACGAAACATTTTTCTCTATCCCTACTAGTTTTCGAGATATTTGACTGGATCACTTCAGATGGTCCACCCTGTATATGTAGGAAGATTGTAATTATTGTTTATTACTTCATATACATATTTACCATTCTTATTCCTTAGTAAAACTTTATAAACACGGTTTATAAGTTATTGTGTCATTATACGTCTTATTTATATGCATTATTATGAGTAGCTATATCCCACTCCTATGGGATATATAGCAAAAATGCAAGAGTTTCAAAAACTTTATTTTTTAATATGAAAAATAAATATTTCGGACTTCTAATATTTTTTTCAAAGTTTTTACTGATATAGTTTCGTTTACTATAAACATAGTAAATACGAGTAATACTTAATAAATTAAGTTTTTGATAGATGCGGCGTATATACCGGAGTTACCCCCTATAGTCAAACAGTAAATATGAACAAACAAAAATAATAATAATTTAAAGAAAAAACTTATTTTTAGGTTTGAATATCAATGTAAAACGTAAAACTCCACAGAGCAAGAACGAAATATTGTGGCATAATGATGTAAAATAATCTTTAGTAAAATATTAAAATGACTCATATAAAATTGTCATTTTTTGGTCTTTTGACGTTATTAGTGCATACACGCCTAGTATTTAATATCAAAATAACGCGCATATTTGCTATCTGGAATATAATTATAATAGTAATAAGTTAATAAATTATTAATAAATTATATTTTTCTCAGATGTTTTATTTCTAATAAGAAATTTTCCAGTTTATTAATGAGCATGCACTATTCAAACTTTAATTCGATTTCTACCCAGAAAACAATGTGTCCAACATGCGGGCATAAGACGTCTTATGTCCGCATTTTGTACATATCATTCTCTGGGTATTTAATATAAAAATGTTAGATAACTAAAAAAAAGTATAATTTCTTTTCAGATAGGTATGTTTTTAATACCGGCAATTGGTATACCATTAATATTATTTGCTGGATTCTTTTCAAAATTAGAAGAAATGTCGATGTATTTGCAGCCTTTAAGCTATGTGAGCTTTTTCAGGTACAATTTAATATTACAACGATTATTAATTAAAAGCTTTTGGGATTTAAATTTATTACTATAAATATGATTTTTTCCGTATAAACAATATTTTTAATTTATACCGGTTATTTATTGAGAATTATTTTTCTTTCCGTGTGGAGATACGCTTTTATTTAATTCCAGTTCACTGTATATTTTCAGTTTTAAACGCAAATTTTATTGCAGATACGCATTTGAAGGAGTAATGCAAGCGATCTATCTTGATCGACCGAATCTGACGTGTTTAGAAATCTACTGTTACTTGCGTTCACCAAACAAGATTCTCACGATGATGGGCATACCGACAGTTCCTTTCTATGTAACTCTGATAATACTTGCTTTTTGGATATTCTTTTTTCACGCGATCACTTATGCAGTACTTCTTTGGAAAATTTATTATGCAAAAAAGTGACGATCAGTAAAATTAATATTAATAAATCGTTTATTAAAATTAGCACAGCACATGGATCCTTTAGACGTCCATAGGACATTTCGTTCGGACGTTCGACGTCCGGATCAAAGATGTCCCGATGACGTACAATGTATCGCCTTTAGACGTCCAGTGGATGTTGTTACGATGTCTCGATAGGACGTAAAATGGATTTTTTATGGACGTTGTTTAGACATATCCTAATGAGAAATCATAATGGAATGAATATCGAATGTCGATTCCATTCTCTGGGTATTGCGCGATTACGAGTTTGTTTAGTAGAAAATATTTGTCAGTAAAAATAGTGTTAATATTCTCAATAATGCTTTTTTGTAATACGAGTAAGAACAGCATTGAAACAGTAATACCAATTTATGATTTTTACGTAGAATATCATTTTTTACTAAACAAACGAAACGTTTCGAATCGCGTGTATGATCAAAAAATTTATACAGATATATTTTTTTAAAGAATTAGAAAGAATAAGGGCATTAGGAGTCAGACGTAGAAGACATCGCGCAAATAATAAAACTTATATATACAATAATAAACTTATGAAGCGTGAAACTTCTTTATTCACTAAGCGCGCTTACATGTTTTGACTCACTTTTGAGCCTTCCTCAGAGACAACATAAACTAATATATATAAATTGTGCATAAAAGTTATCCTGTCATGGTGAGCTCTCCTACATCAAGAATTTAAATGTCGGAATTAAAACCAAAAAGAATGAAAAAAAAAGGAAAAAGAAAAAAAAAGAAATTAGGAAATATCGAAAAATAGAATATAGAGAACTAATTTAACAAACAACTTTAAGATTATAATTAATTATCCAGCAAATATAAGGACGCTCACCATGCTCACAGAACACCATACCACAAACATTACTATAAAAATAATTCAAGAACCGGCTCCTGATAATGTTGGCCAGTTAGTATCAGACACAGTGAGTTATTTTTTGTTTTTTTATCTAGTAATTTTCCGAGATAACAAATGGAAAAATGTAACATTAAAGTGTTAATCAATTCCAAGAAAAAGAATGTTGGAAAGTAATCGATAAACACGACAGAAAGTCAGACACAGTGAATCATTACTGCGTACGAACGACACTGACTGACTAGACGTGACAACAACTCAAGCCTTTATAGCTTATCTATGATCGGAAGGTAGGCCTTGGGAAGCCTCTCCAAATCCGTCTGCAAATTGAGTCCATGCGTCTGTCTCCTGATGAATATATCGTCTCCGAAATCAATCTCTTCCTGTAGTGAGGCTCCTCGTCCAGTATTGTAATGTTGTTCCAATCGAAATCATGGCCTTCTTATAACCGATGCTCCGTTATGACATTACAAGTAAACGTGTTTCATTGGATGTGGTTCTTATGCTCCGTGATTCTTGACCTCAGTTGTCTATACGTCTATCCCACATAACTTGCATCGCAACTCTTACACGAAATCTTATAAACAACATTCGACTTTTTGTCACGCGATAAAGGATCCTTATGCATCTTAATGAATATTCTCGAAATTTATTAGTACTATAAAACGATACGCTCGTTATTCAATCTACTAAACTTCTCAGTAATATCACGAACGAAAGGAACAGTGAACCATGAAGGCTGCACTACTTCAACCCTATTATCATTAACAACGCTCTTCCTACACGGAGAAAATTTTATATTAAGTTTTAATATAATTTTAAATTACACTTTACTATGTCTTGTATTTTCGTATGGACCCTTACAACATAATTCCAACTTAACTTTTACTATGGTAATACGAATTTTTATCACATAAATAAAGTAATTATTTTGTTAAGCCATATTCTAACATGAAAACAGTTAATTTTTACTATGGTACGCAAACAAAATTTGCTAGGTATATATTTTTTATTTATCTTTACAATATTAACTTTCATTCAACAAGATTTGATTTTGTAATAAAAAATTTTTATTATAAAAAAGTGTAAAAATTACTAAGTATAAGCGTATTCAGGTCTACGACGGTCAAAGCTAGATCTTTTTTTGCCTAAATAATTCCCAGTGAATCATCTATATCCTATATATGTACATGCATATATATCATATAGATAATTCACTGGGAATTATTTAGGCAAAAAAAGATCTAGCTTTGACCGTCATAGGCCTGAATACGCTTATACTTAGTGTTTAATTCTTGTCAGTCCGAATAAAAAAATCTTGTAAAAATTACGTTGTATTATTGTTTTAAAAAAAATAACTATAGCACTTAAACTTATAATTTACATGAAGACCGCAGCTACTACCACATTACAATAATTTTAAATATAAAATTTTCTCCGTGTATTACTATATAGCTATAATAATGTTCTTCAAACGATTGTTAATATTCTCAAATATAAAGTTCAATAGATAATCATTCTCTAACAATACTTTAATAGTGAAACACAAATTATCAAGGTGAAATTTAAGATTCGAAAGCAAAACTACTCTATTAACTAATCCTGCGATTGTATCTATTTTTTGAGAAACCGGGTGCTTGTGACCAAAAATTCAAATATCTACTCAAAAAAGTCGGCTTGTGGTACCAATTTAACTCTATCAACTCATTATCCCTAATCACTGTAACATCAAAAAAATTCAATCTGTCACCCTCTACCTCCATAGTGAACTGAAGCCTAGGATGCTAAGAATTAAAAATATCAAGAATGGAACTAACCGAAGACGTAGGTGCCGCCAATAATGTCGTCAACAAACCTATAGTAAAAGGGCAACGGAAACCGAATCAAAGACAAAGCTCTAACCTCCAGCTTTCGCATAACTAGATCCGCGATGACCGGAGACAACGAAGAGCCCATAGGAGCCCCGTAATTCTGCCTATATAACATTATCAAAAACATAGAAAGTAGAATCTAAAACATACTGAACCGCTTTGATGAATTCCCTCTCCGGTAATCAACAATTTCTAGAAATAAATCGCCAATGGTCTGTAATACAGTCCATCGCATAATCAATGGGAACGTTAGTGAAGAGACTCACAACATCCAATGACATTAACTGAAATTCATCGCTCAAACGTCTACTATCAAGTTCCTTAACAAGTTTAAAACTATTTCCGATATAACTATCTGCTTTAGGAATTATTTTAATGATAATATTATGAAGAAACACTGCTAACGAATACAAAGTGCTATTTATCGAAGAAACTATTATACGAAAAGGGCAATCCTGCATATGTACTGATATCTTCGGAAGAGCCCTCGGAAGTATTCTATCATTACATAACAAACTTCTATATGTGGAATTAGATATATACTTTTTTCCTTCCAACAAACTAATAAAGCGCGTAAACCCGTTACCATCCTCCTCGTCGGATCTCTTTCAACTACCTCATAACTATTCACATCTTGAAGCATCTCATTTACCTTGGAAATGTACACCTGTCTATCCAATACTACCGTCACATTCCCCTTATCCGCTCGAGTAAAAATAATCCTATCATTCATATCTCTTAAAAAAATCCCTAGTGTCTTTCGCTAGATGTGACAAACTGCTATCTACTTCCGTATAATGTAGGGAACAAGAAGCTAAGTTATTTAATACAGGAAGTGAGTGGTTCGAGATTGAGATCAATAGACAATTTGTAAATATTACTTTCAATACACTTAATAAGATCGATCGTTAAATTTAATCTATTGTTCAAAGGTAAGGCAAAGTTATCTCCCAATTGTAAAAAATATATTAGGAGGTATGGAAACGATTGACAGATTCTCGAACCAGTCATTCCTTTGTGAGGTAAATGAAGGAGAAGGAATTAGTGGAAGAAAGGGCTGAGGATCAATCTGTATTTCTCTAACTCTCTCAACATTTGGATTCTGCCCGTTAGGGTACAACAACAACCTAACACTAACCTAACACTACCCTTCAACACTCCATCCCTGCCATGATCAACGTCAACAGCGGACAATGTCTTCTGATAATAACGAAAAGATATTTTTTTACAAGCAGTAGTTTTTATTATTATTATTGCTTAAATTAAGAAATTGTATTTTAAGATAATGCAATTGTAATATTTGATTATTATTTAGCATTAATATAATGACCATGATTATGTAATTATTATAAAAATAAAATTAATTACAATAAAATTAATAATGTAATTACTTGAATTAATTTTATACATATTTTGTACTGTTATTATGATTGTATGTCAACATATCACTATATTAACGATTCAATAATGACAATAATAGTAATAATAGCAGGGTTAAGTTAACTTTTGTTTTTAACTAAGTTAAGTTAAAGTTAACGGCCTTGAAAATTTAACTTAATTAAAATACAAGTTAATCCATAATGAAATTAATTGAATTAAAAGTTAAGTTAATAAAAAAAGTAATTGAAAAGTTAAAAGTTAAATTTGTACGAACGAACAATTAAAAGAAAAAGAAAAGTTTGACCACTTTACACAATTATTCGTATTTTTTCTTTCTCAGCATATTTATTAAAGAATCTGGTTATTTTTGTTCACAAGTAATGATTATATAATATAAAATTACAAAATTATATACTCATTAACCTCTCGCATTGTATCTGAGGATTGACTTAAAAAAAATCAACTTAAAAGTTAATATATATAGTTACCGATAAAATATAACTAAATTAAGTTAAAAAATTAAGAGTCTAAAATGTAACTAAGTTAAGTTAAATTTAATAAACTTTTTAACTCTTTAACTTAACTTTTATCTTTTTAACTTGGCGTTACCCAATCCTGAATAATAGTAACAATAATAATAACGATATCAATGATTATGATAACAATAATATTCAACGCTTACATGTATAGGGGATATTCCCGGGACATACAACAGACGTCCTTTAGACATTTAATTGATGTCCTTAAAACATCTTCAAAATGTCTTATTTAATGTAAAGATCATCAAAGCTCGAATTTCAAGTGTACGTTCATAATGTATGTCAGAAATATATTAAACACACTTGTAATATTGAATTTTGTGATCCAATCCCGAATGTCTTTCGGATGTCTTATAGACGCCCTACTGCTACGCTAAAAGCAGAACGCCCTTCGGACGTTCTATGGACGTTTAAGACATCAGGACATAACCAGACCTTTTGAGGACGTCTAAAAAACATGTGTTGTGTGGATATTCATCTCAAACGAGAAACTATTTTTAAGGTATGTCTCAAACAAAAAATTATCTATTGAAAAAATTCTTTCTGCAACACTGGGTAAAATCTTAAGAGAAATAATTGGATTGGGAATGTAAAAAGTTGTATAAATTGTTTATATCTATATATACACATAGAATGCGCTTAATAATAATAATAACATAATAAGATTTATTTTCTTATTGCTGATTATGATGATATGTAAGGATATAGTATGTAAGGATATGTAAGGATAGTATGTAAGGATTGTGTTTTATAATAAAATAAATTAAATATAATAATTTAATAAATTAACATATCTTAAAATACACATAAATGAATAATTAATGCGTTAAGTTTGCAAAGTTAATGAGAATGTTGACTAAATAGTCCAGAATTTCTATATTTATTTCATTTTCTTACATAAACGACATAACGAAATAATAAATATCCGTATATACGAGAGAGTATAGTAATTTTTGTCAAAATGCACATTTCTCCATTATTTTTTTTAAGGAAACTCTAAGTAAAAGAATAATGTTAATAACAACAAGAAATTATAACAAATAAATTGAAGAGAAATAATCAATGCGAGTCAACACAAAATGCTTTTTGTGAAAATAATTGTCATATATATTAAAAAAATAATTAATAAATCACACATTGAGGAACTCTGTAATACGCGCGCACGCGTTTAACAATTATCATCCTAGACTCAAATTTATATTGGAGGAGGGCATTGATAAGCTGAATTTTTTGAATGTAACATTGATAAAATGTGATGATAGCATTATATTTGATTGGTATCAAAAACCAACGTCATCAGAATATTTGAATTACTTTTCACAACATCCTTTGGTACATAAAATAGGAGTAATTATCAGTCTAACTGACAAAGTTTTACATCTATCTCATCCTATATTTTTGATCAAAAAAATTTTGAGATGATCAAAACAATATTATTACAAAATAGTTACCCGATGGATTTCATTTTTAACACTATAAGAAAAAGGTTGCACAAAAAATTCAGTTTATTGAACAAAGAATTAACTAATAAAAGCAATGATAATAACACGGATAATAAACACTATTATTTTACGATACCGTTCGTGACTAATATATCTAATAAAATAAAAAATTATTTAAAAAAGTATAATACAATCAGAGTAGCATATTTCAAGGTATTAATAAATTAAATAGTATTATTAAGGTACAAAAGGACAAACTACAAACAATGTTGCACACAAATGTAGTATATATAAAATATTTTGTAAGAATTGTGACGTGAAATACGTTAGACAAACGAGCAGGACATTGAAAACACGAATAGGTGAACATAAGAATCACATCAATTGGAACACTCAACAACATTCAGTAATTACTGAACACCGATTAGAATACTCTCATGAGTTTGATTGGAATAATATTAAAATACTTGAAGAGAAAACTATGCTAGACAAAAGACTAATCTCGGAAATGATTCATATTCATAAACAGAAAAATAGTTCGAACATGCAAACGGACAGATTTGTTACATAAGAACTATGAATGTTTATTTATCGATCAATGAGTTTCCCTCTCTTCAATTTTTCTTTACTTTATTTTAGTAGAGAACGGACAGAAATATCATTTGTGTTTAGATGTGTTCTGTCATTTCATATGATAACTTCGTATTTTCCAATTTCAACATTATCATGTAAGTTATTAAATTATAATTACTATCACTTGTAATATGTATGAGATTGTTGGATTATTGAATTTCATTATGGTAAATATCTTTTTTAACATGTAATAATTCAAATATGTATGTTTATAATTAGCGTTCCGAGAAGAACAATGACATGTTGTTGAATTTTATACATTGATAAGGATCCGAAGCGAGGATCGAAACGTATGGTAAGGAAATTGTCGAATAAATTCATTTACACACGAACTATCAGTGTTTGATTCGGAAAGGCATCTTCATATCCATAGATTAAAAAAATAAGTTACAGACGTTTCGACATCATAATTGTGTCCTCTTCAACGCGAAGGCGCGTCCGCGGCGCGTGAGCTTCAGTGCTTCATTCTAATAAAGTTTTCACTGTCAATAACAGTACGGATCAAAATAAAATAAAATGCTCATTATAGTTTAAGATTGGCCGAGTATTTTTGTTTTTTATTCGTACTGATTGGATGATTAGTTTGTGAGAAAAAAAGGTAGTCATTTTTCAAGTTTTGACATTTCTTATATCGAAAACTACTGATTTTATCAAAAAAATTTAAGAGACAAAATATGTTCATTTTGATCCAATTAAGCTTACAGAATTTTTTCGGAATTTTTGTTTAAAGTTTAGATTTTTTAAACAAAAAATTGTTTATAACTTTTTAATGCCCACTTAAAAAAATAAAGTGTATATGTTTTTTCGCAAAATAATATGAAGAATCGAATCCAATCATTTTCAGTCACTAGAACTTTGATCGGTCGGTTAAAATAAACGCAAAATGGTAAACCTCTCGCCTAATAGTTGTAACGCCTGAAGGGGGACAAATAATTATAAAATTAAAAAGAAATCAGTTCTTTAAGATCGTATGAAGATCATCGCCATTCTTTTAAATAGAATTATATGATTTTTAATATAATATTTCTTCCATTATTCTGCATATAACAGTGTTAAAATAGAATTATCAAAAAATATAATTTACGAGATATTTTACATTAATGTCGGATTAATGTCGTCTTTCCTATAGCAAATAGAATTAAAATCAATTGAATTGGTGTTCCTATAATTGAAATGGATTGAACTGTTACAAGAAAAATATACGATTCGAGCGGATTATTTTGGATTACATATTCATCCGATTAGTCGGATCTGTTTAGATAACAATATGAATTAGAACGTAATGAATTCGGATTGGAAATAATCCGCGAAAGTGATATGAAAATCGATTACGATTCTTCCGGAATTGAAACCGATTATTTTTTAATCCGAGCGCGGATTGAACTGATTAAAACTGATTAGAACCGATTAAAACGGATTATATTTTAATTTGTTTTAATCGGCCTGTTTTCGGCAGAATTGTGTATAGATGCCACTTCCATACTTCGGAATATTAACTTGTTATAAACAATTCTTTGTCTTGATCTCATTCGCAATTTTAAGCTCAGCGTATATTGATCAATTGTTACAGAATATCGTTAATAATCTCTCTCTCTGTCCTTAAGTAAGTAAAAAAAACATTATTTTACCTAATTACTTTTATGAATGTTGATATTCAGCCAAAGTTTTTATTCTATATTTAATTTTATTATAGTGACTTCCTTATCAGTTTGAGTATCTGTCAAGATACGACAGACGAAGATAATAGTCTTTACAGCTTAACGATGTTTTTCACTTCTAATAACTTTTTTTTAATTTATTGGAATGCTTTTATAATTGGTCTATGTTATGTTCACGCTTGAAGAGGACATAATTACGATGTCGAAACGTCTGTAACTTATTTTTTTAATGACAATTATTTTCACAAAAAACATCTTGTGTTGGCTTGCATTGGCTATTTCTCCTTAATTTATTTGTTAAATATTGGAGCCTTTGAATAATTTATTGTTATATTAAATAAAAAGTATACGGAATATTTTCAAATTTTAATTAATTTTCTCCACAAGCTTATGTTTCATTTGTAAAATCTCAATTTTTATGAATTTATAACTTTTCTCTGTTCTCCCTCATTTAACAATATATACATATACATATATTTACTAAAAATGCATAAGTTTATTATAGAAGTACAGATTATACTATAATAAATTATATATGCATTTGACGTTTGAGATGATGACGAAATTCATACATTGATTTTAGAAATAGAAATAAATATACACACGCAATTCTCCGATTAAGTGGTATTTACAATTATATTTGAGATGTAAAAAATTAATGTACAATAAACAACTTATGTTATTCCTTTGGATTCCATGATTTCTTCTTTTCGTGAACGTCCGACAGAATAATTTCTTAATATGAAGAATTGTTTAATAAGATCATATATTATTAAAAACATATACATATAGTACAGATGTTCAAGAGATGTTCTTAAAAACGCACTATTATCCTGAGAACATTTCAACATCCTGAGAACGTTCGCAAAAAAATCTCTGAGATAAAGTACGAATGAAATATTATTAAGGTTATGTATTATTGACAAATTAAAAAAATATAGCATTTGTAGCTATCTATATTTATTCCTAGGTCACAAATTTTGTTTATCTTTTACTTGTAATATGTATGTACGTGCGCATACTATAAAACATAAAAAAAATTAAAAAGACACTAGAAGATTTGCGGGTTATCGCTGTATTTTCATTACTAATAATAATATGCTAATGCCATTCATCCATTGCGTAATGATTACGCCTATATAATGTTCTCACTGTTAACATTGTCTATTTATAGATATCAATGTTTTCACTAAATCTGACAGATTAATAATCATATACTCGCAGATATTGTTATCAACCTCATTATTCATTTTATTGAAATTTAATGAACAACCATTAACAAGTGGACGTGAGAGCTAATCAACATTTGATTATATTAACTCTTTTATATTCTTGATGATTTTTACTTCGATATTCTTGACGATTTTCATGATTATGTTGTTTTCTGCGAATATTAAGTTTATACTGAAGAGGATCCAAATTAGGATCGACACGTATATTTATCTTTTATAATAAAGTATAGAGGAAAGTCGCCGATACTGACATAGGTCTATTAAAGTGACACCTCCTTATTTTTCGGAAACTTACTATTGCACTTTATTAATACTAATAAAATCATGATCTGTTTAGCTAATTAAAGAAGTATAAACTCATAATTCGTAGGTTTGTGGCTTGTTTCTATATCAAATCAGCTAAAAACGAATTCTACAAATGCGAAAATAAAATTCTTACGATATTCTTTTGCAAATTGTGGGGTTTAAATAATAGTGACCATATTATTGATAATATTACATCATTTTAAATACTTGTAGTTTCCGAAATAAGTTTTATTTATATTATTTTTTCTCTTGGTCTTTTCATAATACGATTTTTAATTTAAAATTGGGGTGCAATGTAAACCGACACACCTGTCCGTAAAACAGATCATGAGCTAACTTAATCTTTATAATGTTGCTTTATAGTGTCAAATAAGTCTATTGGAGCTGAAAACAATCGTGCATATATGGAACAACTCTAGAAAAACTATCGCGTTACATATTTGCATCTTGCAAAACAGCATAAAGTAAATATGCATATAATTCAATAAAAAAGTTTTATAACGAAGTAAAATGATTCTGAAAAATCTTATATACATTCACTTATAGGTACTTTATACAGATAATTCCTGTAAAAGAAAAAGAATAGGAATACATAGCATTACTGCCTACTGTGTCAGTTTTGGAGCCCATTTTGTCAGGCGCTCATTTTTGCATAACTTACGAAAAACTTATTGCAAAATTGCAAACAGTATTATAAAAATTGCTTATACTATCTGATAGAAGACACTTTTTACTTTGTATTTATGTTTTTAAAGTTGTATTTGTACCTTTTGTTTAAGAAATATTGTCTAAAAACAAAGATGGTATCGGTGACCTTCCTCTATGTATTTACACACTTACAACCTGGTTGGCTCTTAAAGGCTTCTTTTTAACTTTTTGATCATTTTATGTTTATATTAATAAAAAAGAACAGACCACATTACAATAAAGACATATTTTATAATTTAAGCATCTCAATTTATAAGACAAGTTAAGGACGAAAAACTCCATTTTCTTTAGATTTTTCTGAAACATACGGAATAAATTTGTTTTAGTGTCCTGAACATATATGTGTTTTAAAACTCAATACCCGGAGTGGAATTAAAAATCGAAATATTCCACTTCAAAGTTGAAGCGTTTAAAATATATATACATGTATACATAATATATACATATACAGGGTGTTAGTTAAGTATGTTCCCAAACTCAACAGAGCGATTCTTTGGTTTATTTCAAGTAAAAAAGTCCATATAAACATGTGTCCTAAACGGCTTAGTTTCCGAAATAAAAAAATTTTAATGTGTAGTAATAATCTGTTTATTTGAAAGAAATACAACTTGAACTAGTCAAAAACTAGTCAAAAACAGAAAAACAAAAACAGGCTTCAGTTCTTTAGACGAAATAAAACAATTAGATGAATTGTTGAAAATGTCCACCTTGCGCCATGATACATCCATCGAGCCTTCTTCTCAAAGATTGAAGTACACGCTCAAAGATATCAGGTGTGTTACGTATTGCCTCGCATGAAGTAACTATTCGATTTCTCAAATCATTCTCATTCTCAATTGGAGTGGTATAAACAAATGATTTTAGATGCCCCCAAAGGAAATAATCCAAAGGATTTAAGTTTGGTGATCTAGGAGGCCAAGGTTGAGTTCCTGCTCGACCTATCCTGTATTTCGGAAACTAAGTCGTTTAGGACACATGTTTATATGGACTTTTTTA
>NW_017296742.1:656389-660247 GCF_001594075.2 Trachymyrmex cornetzi | reverse complement strand
CACACACACACACACACACACACACACACACACACACACACACACACACACACACACACAGAGGGTGTCCCAAAAAGGTCGGGACACCTAAATATTTCGGGAAATATAAGTTTTACAGAAAAGTCAAGGCGAGATCGGTCGGTGGTCCGTGAATCTTGACCTTCAGTTAACGCACAAACAAAAACATAACGCGTGGTATTACATATCTTGGGTAATGCTAGTGCCGGCGATATTGTAACTTTGAAGCATTATAACTTGAAAAGTACTTCATAAAAAAATATTTTATTATAGCGTTTTGGAAAGCTCTCGACATTAACTTAGATTCTTGAATCAAAAATAGGGTGTTCCATTTAAGAAAATCAATGTAACCTTGACCTGATCTTGGCTACGCAACCCAAGGTCAAACTGATAGGATCAGTAAATAGATATTTTTAAACCATATAATTTTTGTTTGAAACACTTTTCTGTAAAACTTATATTTCCCGAGATATTTAGGTGTCCCGACCTTTTTGGGACACCCTGTATATATATATATACATACAGGGTCCCTACCTACAGCTTATTCGAAAGTGATCTTTTTATTCACTGTAAAAAAAGTTTTTCATAATAATTTTTTGAAACAATGAGACATAAAACTTGATGTCACAAGGAATGATATGAAATTTATCTGAATATGGCTTCCGGTATTCGTTTTTAAGAAATCATTGAGCAAAGTAAGTAGTAAGATAAGTAATAAATAAATCGCTATTTTTTCGACAGGCGGCAATACCGAAGGCGGGAAGCATTTTATATTATATAAAAAAACTTGTATAAACACATTAACACTTATGGAATATTTTATAAATAAAAATAAACACACAATCCATACAAGGCCAATATGAGTTACAGGCTGATGAAGGTGCCAACGATTAAAATCTGTACTATTAATCGATTGTGTGAAATCTTCTTTATTTCAAACGTTTCAACTCTCTTTGGAGTCCTCCTCAGCAATACATATCTCAAATCATTTTATTGAGTCTTCCGTCAAACGTGAGTCACAAACAGATTCCCAACTGAAGTGGATCCTGATTAGACATATATAAATTTCAATTGAGTCAATAAAAAAAATCTTATACTATATAAAATATCTTATACTATATAAAAATAAAATAAATTTTCATAATGGTGAGTACTAATGTGATCATTAGGTTGAGCACAACTGCAGTCGGAGAACGTCCTTTTGATACACGATATTTGACTCAACTTGTCATACTGTCAGCTGAAAACTTGTTTTATAACTAAAAAAATCGTAAATAAAATAGCAACTTGAATAAAACAGTTAAAAATACACTATATGACTTATGTCAAAAGACGTATTTGGTTTTTATTAGATTGCCTCATAAGTTATCGTTTTTTAAATTTAAATGTTGTCGACACGAAACTGTGTATGAAATGCAAACTTATCACATGTCATCATTTTGCTATCAACAATATTAATTCTCAACATTTGCTTTTGAAATTTTGTAAACTGGTGATGTCTATATGTTGCTGACTCAGTTTGCACATAAGATTCCGATATCAGCAAATTACCGCAACTTCAGTAACAACTACTTGTGCAGTACATTAGTTTGTCTAATATGCTAAATCACGCTTGATTATCTAGGGATATATCTGGCAAAATGTCATATACTATTCAAAAACTTTTTTTTACTCTACACGCTTGTTGCCATCAATTGTCTTTATATTTTAATTCTAATAAATTTTTAGGCTTAAGAAATGGAATACCAAGTCAATAAAAACGAGCACTTTCGACACCTCCTACTCTTCGCTTTCAATCAAGGGGTGCGTTCCGTTTCTCGCATGATGCGCATAATGCGTCGTTTATCCTTGTTGCTCACCAAATGTTAAATAAGGACAATGGATGCATCATGCGCATCATGCGCGTTACGGAACGCACCTAAGGTTACCAAGGTTAGTCACTTGCGACATTTGCCGCGGGCACAAGCAAAGGTTCGGTAAAGGCTTTGGCAGTTTTTGTCGATTTAGCATTTCATTTTTTAAGTCTAAAAATTTATTAGAATTAAAATATGAAAGCAATTGATAGAAACAGATATGTAGAGCGGAAAAATGCTTTCTTTCAAATGGTATTAACATTTTGTCAAATACATTAACTTGGCAGAAAATTTTGAATTTGAAAAAATGATGACAACTTATGAGATAATTACCCAATATTTATCACTTTAATTACCACGTAGACCGAAAAGAACTCTCACCAAATAATTTTACTTTTTGATGTATTAATTAAGAATGAAAAAGCGTAGATGTTCGTCCATTGACGGCCGAACGTGAAGGATATATATATTCAGCATTCAGTACAGTAGTCTCCGTCCCCACACTATCTTATGTAAATATAGATGTGTTAATACATGTTTTGACTACTGATTGTAAAATATTTGTACGTCTCAATTTGCACCTGTGCCCAACTAACCTGTTTTTCCCTACATTTAAAAATTGAAAATTTAAAATTGATTTGTATGAGTCTGAAATTCCAAAAAAAATATATTGATATATGTATAATAATTATAATAATTAGATACTAAATTCTGCTAATGTCACGAGGTGTATCGATAATTTTATATTTCTGATCATACAAAATGGTCTATTTTAAAGAATCCTCTCAAATATCTCAGAAACATTGCGTTAAATCGAAAAATGTATTAGACAAAGGTTTTGTGACTTCGAAGGGATCATAAAATAGGTTTAATCTTGAGTGACGTTGTCAAAGTTAGGACAATGTCAAATTGAATTTTTTTACGGGACTCCCCATTTTTTTGCATATTCTCATAGCCTACTATTTAAAACACCCAAGTAAACGAGAATGGATAAAAATGGATTGAAATTTTGTTTATCCAAATGCGTGTTTTAAATAGCGATAACTTTTTTTGGATATCTAATTGAATTTAATTGACTTTAATTCAAATTCAATTGGATTCAATAGGTTCCAATTAAATTCAGCTAGATACAATTAGATTGAAAAACTGCATTTTCTATTCAGATTTTGAATTGAGCAGTATCCACGCACAAAAAAAAAGGTGATATATTTTTAGACTGAAAGGCATAGAGAAATGTGCATCTATTCCTATAAATGAATAAAACGCATTACGAATTGAAAAGGATTCATTTTATCGTTAGTGAATGCGTATTTCTGAAAATCTGTATCGAGATTTCAATCCATTCTCGATTACAAAGATTATAATAAAATATTTTTCATTAATTATACTTTTTGATTTATACTCTTAAAGTTACAGTAGTGCCAGCATTAGCATTATCAACGATCTCTCAAATTTTGCTCAAGTCATGACTTTGATAACATTTATTAAGATTAAAACTATTGAAGGTTGTTTCTTTAATCTTTGCTTTTACGAAAAAATGAAAATAAAAGAAACAATCTCTAATGGCTTTCGTATCTTAATCATTGTCAAAGATAATCGTTTATAACATTTAAAAGATTTTAGCCGTCGGTCGAACATTTTGCGAATACTAATGCTGAAAGTGTTATAACTTTCAAATCTTATAACTCGAGAAGTATTTAATGAAAAAATATTTTAATATAGTGTTTTGAAAAGCACTTGGGTAATTATTCAGTTTAGCTACCCCACCTCAAAAATCAATAAAAATAGGCTTATTCGATGCGTTATTGAATGAAATGAAAGAATCTGGCAAAAAAAAGTGTCGCTCTGCCCTGTGAGCCGAGATATTGAGCGTTAAAGTTCGAGATTTTAGAGGTTAAGATATCTGTCATTCCGACTCGCTGCAGCGCTACATATACGTAAGGTCTGTTCTTTTTCGAAGAATTCTGAAATAGTGCAATAAGTTAGA
>NW_017296742.1:640588-655363 GCF_001594075.2 Trachymyrmex cornetzi | reverse complement strand
GGGCAGAGCGACACTTTTTTTTGCCAGATTCTTTCATTTCATTCAATAACGCATCGAATAAGCCTATTTTTATTGATTTTTGAGGTGGGGTAGTTAAACTGAATAATTACCAGCACTTGATGTAAGCTACGAGAATATATATGTAATAAAAAATAGAGGGTTTTATTTAAAAAATTCTAAATAACACCTTGCCCTAACCTTGATAATATCATCTAAGGTCAAAGGGGTAACCTAACCCCTGCAGTACAAAAGTTACAGCACATTGCAGCAATATTGCAGCATTAGTACAGCGATATTGCTGCAAGTTCCGTGCTGTATATATATATGGGAACTAATAATACCATCTTATATCCTCCTCGAATTCACAAAACTTTTATCTGAAACATTTTTCGACGTAACGCAGTGTTTCTGAGATATTTGAGTGAATTTTTAAAAATAAAATACTAGCCTGTATGTAAGTTTTTTGTTTTATAGTGCATTTTTACGTACAAGAATATAATTTAAATAATATAAATTTGTACAAAATTGATAACAATAAATCTCGAGAATATCATAAATAAAAAACAAATAGAGGGCTAATGAGAGTTTTTAATCGCGGTAATTCGTGCGATAAAAAAAATGTACTTCATATTACGATAAGTCAGACGTTTCGGCTTCACTTCGAGCCATCTTCAGTACATCTGAACCATACAACAGAATAACTTTTAATGGCTAAACGAGAGAGTGACCACTCATTCCATCCTCATCAATTCGTGACACAAATGGTCTGTTTTCTATTCCTGCACTAGACTGTTCTAGAACTCTCTTTCTCGCTTTAAACAAATATCAAACGTATATCTATCTCACTTTAAGTTCCAAAAGTGTATACTAGTTCAGCCACAGAAAACAGACCTAAGGTTGGCGAGTCTAGTGGCAACGATTGAAAATGAATTCTATGCATAAAACATAAAAACGTTGCCTCAGTATGTGATTTAAAAAATAAAAATTGAATGACAAATAAAACAAATAATCCACTCATGAACTATATAATGAAGACAGACCAAGAACTCGACGGAATAAAATGTCTTCGTTACATAGTTCATGTGTGAAATTATTGTAAGTACGGCTTTTTGACTTATTGTCTATGCTTTCGATAATATGTAAGTTTGTATTGGTTGACATTCTCGTTTTTTCAGTTATTGTTTTCGAGCGTTTATTTCAGTTTAACTTATTTGATTGGTCACTTTCTCGTTTAACCATTAGAAGTTATTCTATTTTGTATGGTTCAGAGATATACTAAAGATGGCTCGAAACGTCTGACTTATCGTAATATGAAATACATTTTTTTTATCGCACGAATAAAAACTCTCATTAGTCCTCTATTTGTTTTTTAATATAAATATCTGTACTCTAAAATCTGTATTACAATTATTTAATGATTAATTTATAGCGTATTTTTCGTACACAAAATTCCCTGTATAACATTGGCAACTAAAAATTATTTGTCTCTTCATAAACAAGACAATTGCATAGTCAATTTAACTTAACTATTTGATGCACGTGTACGGACCAATGTTATTTCCGGTGCATAAGAAATCATGACATACCTTTTCAAACTTGCACTAGGTAATTATGCACATATGTATTATATGCCACGTAATGAATACGTACATACGTATATTGAAAATAAATACAGATGCTAGAATGAATAAAAGAATTAAATCGGTATAGGAAGATGAAGTATTCCTTTGTCATTTCCCTTTTTTATTTTTTATTTAAAAATAGTTTTATTTTTGTTAATATAAATTAGACAAAGTACAAAAAATCTGAAAAGTTATAAAGTTATAAATTTTGTAACACAATTGTATCTATAACATACTCGTACATATTGCGTAACCATTAATATATATTGTGTAATCAAATGCGGCTTTTATTTCCTTTTTATATACTCCATCATTTTATATACTCCATCATTTTCTTTCACAAAAAATATGATAAAGAACTATTTCTTTCTTCTAAAAAAACAATGTTATTTTGTCCTCGATAGCAAGTAAAGTTAGCAAAAAAATATTGAAAAATATATAAATGTAGCGGTTAAATTAATTTATGCTATTAATAAAATTTAAATTTTTATAAAATTTAAGATTAAAATACACAGATTTACTTGAACAAAAATAATAAAAACTTCTACGGACGTTATCTTCAGGTTGTGATATAATTTGGACATTTCTAATGTATGGGTAACGTGATTTGATATTACAACAGAATAAGTATAACATCTGTAATTATATTAACTAATCTTTTATATAATTTCATTTTAACACAAATACGTTTTGCAAAAAAACGTGTTATGTTATCCAAATTTAAATATTAATTATTATCATATGAAAAATACAATAATAAAATAATAATAAAATTTTTCAATTTACAACAAGTTAGTAATTAGAATTCAGATTAAATCGTGTAAATATTTTTATTAATTTAAAATATTTTTAATACGTGTTTTTAAAATTTTTAGTACCATAAATTTTTATTTAGTAACATAAATCATTGACAAGCATTTAAATTCTAGAACGAATCATTTTTATATCATCATTACATATACGGGGTATTAAAAAATC
Source organism: Trachymyrmex cornetzi (assembly GCF_001594075.2). Lineage (NCBI taxonomy): Eukaryota > Metazoa > Arthropoda > Insecta > Hymenoptera > Formicidae > Trachymyrmex > Trachymyrmex cornetzi. The sequence continues at coordinate 652,763 of NW_017296742.1, read as the reverse complement.
ATGTCTCAGTCTATTTTTTGTTGCTGCACTAAATTTTCTATCTTGCTTTCGCCAAACTTCAAATGTACATTTATTTTATTTTAAATTCGAGTGTATGTTCACTCATAAAAAATAGAATGCACGCGCCCCTTGTAAAACAATTGTTGTACAATTACTTTAAAAAGATAAAATCTCAGTGATATCATTGTATTCCTATTCTTTTTATTTTAACCCAAAGATAACTTTAATTTTCCGAAAAAATAATTATATCACAAAATTACACAAATTAAAATAAAGTGTGTAAAATAAAGTATCCTATTTGACTTATACTGTTTTTTTTTATCAATCTAAATAATACGTATTCTCGAATTTCTACTCCAGAATAATTCTATTTCAACTTAATGGTATTATTTCTTTGTATAATAAAAGAAAAATTTGTAACATATAGAAAATTCTAATGAGAGAAAGTGCTAGTATATGTAAAAGAAGTTTTAACATTTTTATGAATCAGCGATATTGGAAAAACATTGCACGAACAGGAGCTATTATTACCTCTTTTGCGGCGAAGAGGTTTCACTCAATCGATATATAGACTATAGCAAAAGATACTTTATGTGCTATCGTTTGTGGAATTGAAGTCCGTGACGCTTGTAATAGCTCCGTTTTTGCTTCTGCTATAGCGTCTACATGGCAGCTGAAAGTAATGGCCGCAGTACAGATTCTTGCATAATGCATAGTGCATAAGGGAATCATCCAATTAAAATTCTTCTTTTCCGTGAAATGGGAGGAAAGGAAATAATTTGATTGGTTGATTCGCTTATGTACTATGCGTTATGCGTATGCAAGAGTCTGTACTGCGGCCATAAGGCCGCAGCACAGACTCTTGCATAACGTACAATGCATAGTGCATAAAGGAATCAACCAATCAAAATTCTTCTTTTTCATGGAATGGGAGGAAAGGAAAGATTCTGATTAGTTGATTCGCTTATGCGCTATGCATTATGCGTTATGCAAGAGTCTGTGCTACGGCCTATAACTTTTCCAATAATGCAAGAACGACGAATAAGCTCTTGCTCATGCGCTGTATTCAAAGCTGCTGAGTTCATAAATATCAGAGCTGCTTTTTTATAGCTGGGGGGGGGGGGCCTACCTTCTATTATTAAAACTAGTACTTTGTAGCTGTGTTCCCGATCTACGCCAACACTGAAAACCTTTACGTAACCATAGATTTTCAGTACTGGCAATATATATCAGAATACCCTGTATATTTCGTGTGGGTGAGTTAGGAACACTTTCACCATCGTCGATTTACTTAACCAGTCTAGTAACTGTAATGAAATATAAAGAGATAGAACTATTTCTATCTCTTTCTATTTCATTACAGTTACTAAGCTGGTTAAGTTAACTGAGCTTGGTAAAAGTGGCTCTTACTCGTTTACATTATTGGTTGTTTTTCAATATCTCATACATATAAATTTAAACAGATAACACTTCAGTTTTGGCAACCTGCGAGTGACTCTACATTAAGCGTTCGCGAAATATAATATTGTTCAAGAAGTTTACTGATGAAGATTCAAAAGAGAATCAAAACGTACAAATTTTCAAGATTTTGAATAAAGATGAGGTCATCACATCGGATGGATTAACAAAATTACTTGTGTAAGATTTATTGCGCACCTCCGTTCGCGCTGAATCTCATTAATCATGAGTTTGATTGTTTTTTGTTTATTTGATGAGAGAGAGTCTTTGTTCAACACATATCTATTTTTTATACCCTGTATATTTGTTATAGCAGTTCAGCGTGTAGTTTTTTTATATTCAATATTTTTGAATATTGAGTTGAAAATACAACATATTACTTAGGTCAGAATAAAATTATTCTTAAATGGGAATTTGTAAATACATATCACACACACACTTAGGCTCGGTTAGGTAGTACAACGTGTATAAATTTTATTTTAATTAGTGCAATTTTGTGATATTATTTTTTTAAGAAGAATTAAAGTTATATATTTGGATTGGATTAGGAAGAATGAGAATACAAAGAAATGTATCATTCGAGATTTATTTTTTAAAAGTAGCTGCAGTTACTTTTTAAGAAACTTATACTTAGTACCTTTATTACTTTTTTTTAAAATAATTTTGTAATAATCTTTTTTTATTAAGAGAAACTTAAATTAGTACTAAACCTGATTAAAACTTATGTTGTTGTACTAAAAATACCATCATATTTTTTATGACTTGAGTAATTTTTTACTTTTTTTTATATTTTTTCTATCCATTTTAATTTTGAAAAAATTACATCATATAGATTACATAGTATGAAGATGTAAGATAAAAAAAATATTTGGATATAATGTGTTGAAACAGTATTTTATTAGATATTTATAAATTTATGTTTTGAAAAAGTTACAATTTCACTTTTCTCTCTTTGACTAAAAAGAATTAATTTATTACATGGCTTATACATTAAACAGCTGTAAAATCACTTTGTGTTTGATTGATAATAAGGCTTTACACAGATAATAATTAGAGATAGATTTCTAGGATGATATTTTTTTTCTTTCCCCTTCCCTTAAATTTATGCTCGCGGTGGGAGCCGGTTTCGTTAACTCCTCTCGCTAGGTACGTCTCTGCTTACGCTTATAATCAGCAGCACGAAGTATGAGATCAGTCATAGAATCGGAGTTCAATACACAATCCGTCGTATATACAACTGATAAAATACTTAATGATTATTATATCATACACTTGTGCTATCCTGTACTATAAATGTCAGCTCTTTAATTAATGAATTGACGACGAAGCTAATTTCATAAAGTGTCTAGCAAAATGGTGAAAACAAACGATAAAAATAACGTTGCAAAAATAGTGGATAATGATTTCAAGATCCATATGGAAGAATCGGAAAAGTTGCTGGAATCTGAAAAATCGCGGAACTCGCAAATGTGCATCGAATTCAACGATCTTTGTTATTCAGTTCGTCGCAACCGTAAAGGCAAGTTCATTTGTCATCTCTATAAAAGTCGAAATTTTTTTTGCATTCTCGGTACCCTGACAAATTTTTTTTTGCAATCAGAATAATAACATGTTGTTCACGTATATATCGTCATATATCGTCGATGTATGTATATTGTCACGGTACATGTTGTAAACATATATTACTGTCACGTTTTGCGTGCCAAAAGCTTCCGTTGATAACTCACGTACGTACATTCACTTAGATATTATAAATGTTAGTGTCTCACAGACTTCTATATAGAAGTGTCTCAGAAAATATTGCAGATATGCTTCGCGACTTTTAAATGTTTCATTTTTCATTTAAAATATTTTTGAGAAATACCTCTGAAAAATTTTGGTGCTACACTACACAGAGTTTAAAAACATAGAGAATGGACTGCGCGATCCGTGTGTCAAGATAGTCAATAGGGATGAGAGAGAGGGATCGTGGCAGACGGCCATTTCTATCTCTTTCCATTCAATAGTGTAATGGGAGAGAGAATGAGAGGGGGATTGGCCGTCTCCCATGGGCCTCTCTCTCATTATTGTCGACCACATTTGATACATTACTTAGATACGGATCGCGCAGTCTATTCTCTATGTCTTTGACAGACTTCTATATAGAATATAGACGGAAGTTCTTGGCATGCAAAACGTTTTGCCAAGAGCTTCCGTCGATAACTCACGTATGTACATTCACTTAGATATGATAAATGTTAGTGTCTCACAGACTTCTATATAGAACTGTCTCAGCAAATATTGCAGATATGCTTCGCGACTTTTAAATGTTTCATTTTTTATTTAAAATATTTCATTAAAAATATTTTAAATGAAAAATGAAACATTTAAAAGTCGCGAAGCATATCTGCAATATTTTCTGAGACAGTTCTGCAAAATGTCCGCGATTCTTGCAGTTAAAACCTTATAGAAAAATTGTTAAAAAGTCATTTAAAAAACCTATAACCTTTTTGAAATATTACTAAAAAGTCATTGAAGTTGCTAAAACTGTTTTGAAATACGTCAGAAATGTGGCTGAAAATTTATTAAAATAACTTTGAAATCTCAGGAATATAAGTTTCATCGTGGAATCCGATTTTGGGACCTCGCTTTCAAAGTATCATCTTAGTAGAAGACAAATAAAAAATCTCATCATGCCATATCTTTTATTTTAATCTTTATAGGATTTTACTTGTGAGAAATAAGAACTCATGTCTATCTAGTGGCGCACGGAAAAAAAACATATATAAAAACTAACCCAACAAATCTGTCAACAATCGTTAGGACTGGTTTAAGGGGGGGGGGTCTAAGGGGGCTGTAGCCCCGGACCCAATCTTTTTGGGGGGGGCCTCTTAGGGGCCCCTAGTCTTGGCTTAAAATTATATTTCATTGAAAGTAAATAATAATCGAATTCAAATAAATCATTTTTGTTTTCCAAAAAAAATTTTAATTTTCCATTGCTCGTACAATAAAACACAATATTCAGTAAAAATGATACTCGTTTTTGTTTTTTTTTTAATCTGGAAACGTACATTTTTGGTGCACATTTTGATGCATTAGTTTACGTGACAGTTTAGTTCAATTAGTATAACTAAATCATTTTATTCTTTAACAATGGCTGCGTTCAGCAGAAAAAGCAGCGTTGCAACCGTTGTAAAATTCTTCAATATGATTGGTCTTGCTCCTAGTTCCTCACTGGATCTAAATGTATGAACCAATCATTTACAAGAATTTTATAACAGTTGCAAAACTGTTTTTTCTGTTGAACGCAGTCATTGTGTGAATAACAAGGATAAATACAGATTCACTAACTGCTGCGTAATGGAATGCATTATATATATAAATATATTATAATATATATATATAATAGCAGAGTTCCTAGAATTTGTTTACTTCTCATGACACCGGGCACCACAATGACTGAAAGTAGACTAATCATTATTAGCATTATTAGCAATAGAGAGCGAACTGATGAAAAATCTTGATTTTACTGATCTAATTAATGAACTTGCGCACAATAAATCAAGAAAAAAATTTGTATGTATGGAAGTGCCACTAAAGTTATAATAAAACGTGAATGATCTTTATGTGTGTTTCTTTTGCAGTATTGACAACTGTTTGCATCTTATAAGCATAGACAGCAAAAGTCATTTACGAACAATCATACTCGTTCAACAGAAAATGGAAAACATTTTTCTATATTGCTTATATATCAAAATTGGATGGAAAACAGGTCTTTTTTTAGTAACAGAAATATTGTCAGACTATTTTTCAGAGAAAAGGGAGGCCCCGTTTGAATTTCAACTCCCGGGCCAAAAATTTCTTAAGCCGGCCCTAATAATCATAATATACGGACAATTAGTTTTCTATGTTACAGTAGCAAAGCTGACAGCTGAATAACATTAGCGATTTGTTAAACCATCAAATCTTCTTAGTAATTAATGTTGATTTCACGCAGTAGGCTATAGCTTTTTTTTTGCTGTACCACCCAATCTAATTTTTTTCATGCGGTGCTGCGTATACTATTGCTTATGGAGATTTTACTCTATACTTATATTCGTTTCCAATCACTTATATCTCCAATTCTTTTTCTTTATCTGAGACAGTTTAATTCTCAACTACATGTTTCGTTTTAAAATCTTAATTTACATATCTGATTATCCTCACGGCGTTTTTTGATTGGTTCTGCAATTATTATAAATCTCGATAGAAAATTTCTAGTAAGGTCAAGGTCATAGGAGAGTGCTCTTCTATACTAGACATTTACCAGAGAAAAACGTTAACTTTAAGAAAAAAATACGTTATATCGATTTATTCCAAAAAGTATAATTATTTGCACAACTGAAGTGGGGCATTTTTATACATACTCGGAAAATTATATCAAATGCAGATTTCACATGCATGTTCATACACCCCTCTATCTTTTGTAAAATTACTTTTTAATGTAACAGAAATAATAATAGTAATGTGAAAATATAAAAAATAATTAAAGCGATAATTTTCGCATTGTGTGTGTGTGTTTGTTTAAAAAAAACAAGTTTGGAAAAATGTAAAAAAAATTGTTCATACATAATTATATATAATTTTATATACAAATTATACATAAGTAATTTTTTTACATTTTTTCAAACTTGATTTTTTCTAAAACAAATAGTGCGAAAGTTATCTTTTTAATTACTTTTAATGTTCACATTACTATTATTATTTCTATTACACTAAAAAGTAATTTTACAAAAGAAAGAAGGATGTATGAACATGTATAAACATATTTCATATATACATAGTAAAAAATTTGTGTATTTGTGTTGGAAACACAATTGGTCCATGTTCTTGTTAACAGTTTGTGTTGAATTTTTTAACATATTCAAGTGTTAATTTAACAAAATGTGATTATGTTATTTAAAGATTATTTGTGAAATTAGTATTCAATGTTTTTGAGTGTCAAAATAACATAATTTATGAGTAAGTGAACAAGTAACATAAAAATAAGGGTGTACTTCCGAACAGGTCAACCCCCCGATTTTTTTCTCGATTGATATATTACTGTATTTTGATGCCCTAATTACGAATATGATCATGAAAATTACCGACAAGATCATTTTCTAGGTCAAATATTTAAAAAACGATTTTTATTTATACTACTGTATTTTTGTGTGCTGATTACAAATATAATCATGGAAATTGCCGACAAGGTCATTTTTACGGTTAAATATCTCATTCCCATTCCCCCTGCTTAAGGGGCGCGCGACTTCCATAATTGTACTGTTGCACGTGGGTTTCGACTTTCCACGCGAAGCGACTCTCATCGCCCCCCCCCCCCCCCCCCCCCCCCTTCCCTTACTTAAGGGGCGCACGATTTTCTACACAAAAAGTACGAAAAAATGTGACAAAAATCGTTTTTTTAAATATTTGACCTTGAAAATGATCTTGTCGATAATTTTCATATTCGTAATTAGGGCATCAAAATACAATTGGTAGTATACCAATCTAGAAAAAAATCGGAGGGTTCACCTATTCGGAAATACATCCTAAAAATAATGTGTTTTAAAACATAAATTCTAATAGCGTTTTCACTGGGAAAACTGGTGCAATACTGATACATACTGAATGTAATTTTGTGTTGTTCCATTGCGAAAACCAGTTCAGTGTTTAATGTCCCAATTCAGTGTTTAACATTCCACTGACAAAACTGGTGCAAAAAACTTGCACTGAGTTGAACTTTTGTTCCATTGTCTTTGAAGTCAGTGGAAATCAGTGCAAATTGAAATTGAGGTTGTGTCCGTACTAAGGTATGGTATTGTGTGTTATGATATGATATTACATTATTGTAATTAATGTCATAATGACATTGGGTTAGTTTCAATGTTTCTAATAATAGCTACGCAATGACATTTTGACGTTTAAAACTCTTGAAATGTAAAAATTTAATTTAAAAAATGTTTCAAATAAATAAATGAATCAAAATATTGTAAAATAAGTAACTGGCATTTACACATCACTAGATAAAATAAACAATTTAAGTTTGAACATAGTTATATATATTATATTTTTAGGGGTGTTATAAAATGGATGTTAATAAAATGAATGTCTTATGATATGTTCCATTGAACCGCACTAAACCCGCATTATTACTACACTAATGCAATTTTAATTTAAACCTAGCACGGCGCTAGTGCTGCACCAGTTTTCCCAGTGGAAAATGATGTAACACAAATGAATAAAATTCGTGCTAATTTAACATACCATAAAAGTTAATTTTCTGACAAAAAATACCCATGTAGCAAGGTGTCATCTATATTTAACGTCATTAATTAGTCATTCTTATGACGAATGTGATGTTTAAAATGACGTCCAAACATCGTAAAAATGACGTGGATTTGTCACAGGTACATAACGTCATAAGTCGATGTCAAAAATACGTTATTTTTTCGTGTTATTGACGGTAGCAAAGTGTCGTTCATTTGGCCTCATTAATTAGTTATTCTTATGACGAATCTATACGGTTCCTGAGACGTAGTGAAAATTACAAAAATGAACAAATTTGCTAGGTGTTGAAGTTATAAATATTCTAGTGAACCATAATAAACTCCTTGACGACTAAACGTCGTAAAAATGATGTGAATTCTTATATTTTTTATCACTCACACAATGTCATAAACTGACATCAAAAATATATCATTACCCATACAGCACAGAAAGATTGCAGGAACATTGAAGAATAATTTCACTGAAATATTGCAATATTGCATGGTGGTTGCGAAACGTTGCTGAATCATTGCTGCAAAATTCCAACAATGTTAAGATGTTCGCTTTTTGTAATATTGCAATGAAACGTTCCAGCAATATTGCAATGTAATATATTTGGATAAATTTTTTACGAAGTCTAAAATGAAAACTATTTTTTGTACATATATCTCACTAATTTCAATTTTTCTACTAATCGCATTTCTAGTGGTATGTACTTTTCAAAAGCAATTTTTTACAATAAAACCATAAAATATTTCAATAACTGTAGTATTAATTCTGAAGGATAAATTTATTCCCAAGGATAAATCATGTATGTGTGTACCCCGAGCAAATACTATCAACCACATTATCAAATATTATCCATATTAACATAATAATATATAGTTGGTTGATAATCATGTATTAATTTAATTGCAGTGATTCTTTTCAATTCGAAGTCAATCCGAATTAATTGAAATCGATTAAAAAATGACGATATGAAATTTACTAATAAAGTTCAGACGCTGATTTATTCCTGCGTGCACATTAGGCATAAATACATCATCGATCACATAATTAATATTTCGATAAATCGTTTTCAGCAGCTTAATTACTTATCGTCTCATTCAATAATGGTTCATTGTATTCAAACTCGATTATACAGGCCAGTCAAACTAGCCAGAAACTAGCTAGTAACTAGAATTCCTGGCCAATTTCTGACTAATTTTTGGTTTGTTTTTTACTTGGGTATGTTAAATTGCTGACATTGTGCAGCCAGAACTAATTGTCTGAAATCAAAAAATCAAATTAATTTCTGATTAATAATGTTGAATGTATACGATAAACCTAACAAAATTATAAAAAATCGCGATTTGTTAAAATTACTCCTTTATAAAAAAAAAAACATCCTTTTTTGACCATTATTTTTCCCATTAAATTGCCAAAAACTATTGTTTTTAAAAATTTATTATTTTTTTAGGTTTAGGGTATGAAGAAAATAGTTGTAATTAACGTGTAAAAAGCGGCGATCTGTGCATTAAGCCGTATTCTCTCTATAATGTCAGCAAATTTGAAAAAACACGTTTCAAAAAGCAGTAAATGTATAATATATATTATACATTTATTGCTTTAAAAACATAAATTCTACTATTTTTAGAGACTGAAAAAACAATCTTACATAATGTAACGGGATATTTCGAACGGAGGAAAGTCACGGTGATAATCGGTCCTTCCGGTGCGGGAAAGACCACTCTGCTGAAAATCATATCGGGCAAACGCCTGACCGATATTAAGGGCACGATTACCATAAACGGTGTTGAACGAAATAAAGGGACTTTCCGGAAACAAGTGTGCTACGTACCGCAACAATTGGCTCTATTACCGTTCCTCACAACTAAAGAAACTCTTTATATAGCGGCTCGATTGAAACTTGACGTTAATCAGAACAATGAAGCGATTTGTTCAGTTGTAAGTAAAACATAAATAAGGAAGAAAATTTTCAAACGTGTTCGTATACATAGAGAACAAGATGTCATTATGATCTTGTAGGTACTCTCTAAATCTGAATCAGTGGACAATCACTGATATCAATGCCAAGTATGCCACTGGTAATCAGTGAATTAAATGTGAGATCCTTGACCTAGCTAATCTTTATTATGTGATCTAACTAACCTACTTATTTTAGTGCTTAAATTCAATGAATATGGTATTGGAAAATTGAAATTAAATTTTTCCTCAAATAAGTTAATCAAATTATTAAAATAAAAATTGAATAATAAGAAATTATAATTCTAATCTCTATTTCTTTCTGGATTTCCTCTATAATCCTAAAATATTTTTTTCGCTCCCTTCTATGACATCATCTGCTTGTCACATAACTTTGAAACCTGCACATTTCTGTTTCTCCTTACCGCGAGTGGAAAAGAATCTTCTTTCTCTATAGTTATTTAGAATTAATTAATAATATGATAACTGTTCAGTAGTACGACGTAGTACAATAAGTGTTCGATAGCTATAACATTCAATAATAGTTTATAATAGTTTGATAATTAGAAATGCTCAACTGTTTGTATTACATTACATTACTAAAAATATTATTATAATTAGTTGCTAAATTAAAATCATTGCTAAGTCATATCATTAAAAAATCGTAAAACAAATACTATATTTATTTAATAAAATTGTGAGCAAGAAGAAAAGAGAACGTGGGAGAGAATATAACGAGAAGAAGAGAGAGCGCGAATACTATGATAAGTATAGGACCACAATGGATAGGAGAGAGAGCACGAATACTATGGCGAGTATAGGACTACAACGGGTGGGACATATATCGTTATGCGCACTATTTGACAACGTCGTAATACATCTCGATCTTTAAATTTTATATCATTATGCGTACTATTTGGCATCGTCGCAATGTATCAAAATTACATTCATGATGTCATCGCGAAATATGTCGTATTAATATGTCGAATGTACTTAAAAAATCTTTTATTACACTAACAAAGCTGTCGTATATCGGCGCTTGCATTTTTTATCTCTTGCTAGTATCTCAACTTTTAGTTATATAATGCTCAAACATTCTTCCTTTTTTGAACTTCACTGATTATCAGTGCCAAGTATGCCACTGGGTAATTAGTGACTATCCACTGATTCAGATTTAGAGAGTATAGTAGCATCTCTTATAATATCTCCGCTATGAATATTAAATGATTTTTTTGCATGGAAACATTTATTCAGTAGTTTATTAATTACACCATGATAAAAATTATAAATGCTAAGCATTATTTACTAGCATATTAGCATATGTGATATTACCACCCAAACAGAACTCAACAAATTATACGTTAAAATGACATTGAAATGAATCGGAAATAATTAAAAAATGACTTTTAATGATCATTTTGGAATCATTTTGACATCATAATGACTTGTATTCTGCTTGGACATATTTCTCTTACACTTAAGCTTATTCAAAAGAAATTTGAAGATGACAGGGCAATAAGAATCGGGCGCGGTTTATTATTTAATTTTGTTAGAACCTCCTTGATAATATTTTGAGTCGCGAATTTTGGACATCCTTTATACTAGTAAAAATAGTATGTATATACATACATATTATTTCTCATAGTATTTACAGTATTTAGCTTAATTTACCATATATATGGCGAGCAAAAGATTGATTCATTACACATCAGATATTATTTATTTATTTTTATCAGGTAAACGATATAGTGGAAACTCTCAGTTTATCAAATTGTCTGGACACATTAGCGAACAAATTAAGTGGTGGCGAACGGAAGAGACTCTCTATCGGCGTGGAAATAATTGCTAAACCATCTATTCTATTATTAGACGAACCAACAAGCGGTCTCGATAGTGCGGCCTCTTATCAGGTATATACATGGATTACTAAATGCAGCTATATATTATTAACAATCGTTTTAAAAGCATTGTATAATATTAATTATATAATATTAGGGATATATTGGATATCCTGGAAGTATACGATATCCTAAGACGAAAAGAGGTCTTATTCGGCCTCTTTTTACTCTTCCGCTGAATAGCCGCATATTATTAGTATCCGGTAATATATCCGGTTGAAATTTTATGTTGAAAGTTTGTGTCATTAATGCTGAATTCTATTCTTTTCACCTTAACTTTTTATATAGTTCATCTTTCTCTTTTTCTTTTTACGTCGGCGAGATAAAGTAAATTATTAATAAAACCATAAAATATATATTACAGGCGATAGGAGTCGACGCTAGTTATCGGTTAGCGCAATTTTATCTTAATACTAAATGTATAAACCTTAACTTTGAACGTTTCCACTCATGGTTTGAGTCTTCATCAGCAATCTTTCACCCTAACGTAACAATTGGAGTATTGCATGACAAAATGATATCTCCAACGTTTTTCCTCTCAAATATTGAACCGTTTACTGCTGTGAGGCAAGTCAACATACTCAATAAGT